>NW_012029677.1:0-5571 GCF_000956235.1 Wasmannia auropunctata | reverse complement strand
TTACAATAAAAAGTTTTTTATTGTGATACTATAATAATCCCGATATATTCTAAAATTGTCACTGTATCCAAATAGCGAACTAATAAAAAAAGCTATCTCAAAATATATATTATCTGATAATCCGCGCAACAAATCAACATTTAATGTATCTTTTTTTCCATGGAACAATACAAAATAAGAAATCATTAAAGATGATTTTTTTTCAGTGTGAACTCATAAGAGGTCATTGAACCAAAAATAATTACCTGTCCGACCATCCAAACTTTACTACAGCGATCTTCGCCCTATAGCTATGAATTATAAACGCCTATTATCGATTTTTTTTCTTTTTAAAAGAGTAAACAACCAATTTTTGTACGTGATATCTCGAAGCGCATTCGTCAGCCAAGCCTAATATCGATTCGTGAGCGAACGATCGGGGCCGTCTGCTTGTCATAGGAACGAGAGGTGTGCGGGGAAACACCGTTAAACGCACGTATTTCCTAATATGACATAACGGTGTGCTTACGGCCTCCCACTTTTTCATCGGCCGAACGAAATTTTCGTCTCGGCGCGTAACTCTCGGTACGGCCGAGGAAAATCTCGGCTCGGAGAAAGACCGACGTTTCTTATTTGAAACAAAATCCCACCACGAATAAAGAAAGGAAGCGGGACAGAGAAAGAAAAAGGACAGGGAGTGGGAAATTGTTGAGGCGTCAAAGGATTACGAAGTATAAAGGAAGTCGAGAACGGAAACGAGTCCTTTGTACCTACGGCCCACGTTTCCTATCGGCAATGCTTCAAGAAGTACGAAGAGACTTATCTTTATCGAATGCGCACTGATTTAATAATCGCAAAATAGAAAGATGGATCTCCAGAAAATCCGATAATTTGGCTTTACAGTTTATGGGACGTTATATAAAATTCTAAAATAGGAGAAAAATTTGCGTGTGCATAATTCTTTACTTCATAACGCTTCATCACGCTATATTATTATTAATGCAATGCTTTAAAAAAATTATATTTCTTTAAAATTATAATGCACATTATAGAGAAAAATAGAAGTATAAGAATATGAATATTAAAAATAAAATATATATAATATTTAAATAAAAATATAAATGTTATGTGAAATATCTAAAAATGTGAGTAATTTATAAACTCATTGCTATATTAATTTTATACATTTCTAATTCGGATATATCTAGAAAAAAATTAACAAAAAATAGTACGACTATCTATACGAATGTATATTTTGAGAATATCTTTAAACATATCAACACAAGATTCAGATTTTCAACCTCTGCATCGCAGACATGTAGAAATAAATAGATTTTATATCTGAAATTATAGCAGCGGGTTGTCTATCCTTCAATATAAATCAGACAATATAAAATCAGAAGGAACATAAAATTTTCAAGAATTCTTTCGATCTCTATGATATAAAAAACTTTATAAAACATATATGATATTGTTAAAATGTGGCTTGATCAAATCCAGCCAAAAAAACAAGAAAAATACTATAATTCATAATTAATAAACAATTATTATAGTATAATGTAAGGTAGGAATTGAGATTGTGAGACATATATTTATATATATATCTTGCACAATCTCAATTCCTGTTTTAAACTGTGAAAATACTATAAAAAATTGATAAGAAGTTGCCATGTATATGCTGTTCTATTTTTGCAAATTTTTCCAAAAATTTTTGCAAAATTTATAATTTTGGGAGAATAGTCTCTATATATTTATACCGAGAATGCAAACGCGAAAATTTATTTGAGATATTTACGGTTCGCGCATTTGTAGCGTCGCAAATCGAGCTTTCCCGGAATTGTACCGGTTTCAATTATCAATTCAACATCCTTCGTCCCGTAACGCTGCTGACGTCTAAATCTCCTGATGCGAGCGTGGATGCCACGCTAGGATATTTTCAGATGCCGGTTCGACTGATGTCGATGGCCGGTACCGTTTTCTCGCGTGTTACAGGATAAGTGCTTTTCGATTTTGAGAATGGCACGCTGTGGGAGAGGATAATAACGCTTGCAGGTGCCTACTAATGTGACATAACGGTATCCGCAGCCGCGGTTCGTAGCCGCGGTCACTGCGAACTTGCGTATATGTAATCATTTTGGGATGGGAGGTGGGGCGAAGGGTAGGAGAGGTGGTGGTGAGGGGGAGAGAGAGAAAGAGAGAGAGAGAGAGAGAGAGAGAGAGAGAGAGAGAGAGAGAAAGCGGGTTTCGTCTACCGACGCTGATAATTAGACAGAAGATGTGGTGAGAGGCGGTAGATCGTGTAAATGCCTTGTTGATAGCCGTTCGTTAATCACGCGAATGTGCATTATTGTCGAGCGAAGTTATATCTCTCTCTCTGGCTCGGATTTTCCCCGGTTGTACGTTCGCGGAGAGAATCGATTACAGATAAGATGGAAACTTGTCGCGCTGCAGCTGCCGAAGCGTGGGAGTTAACTTTAGCGATAAAAGAAAAATCCCAAAGTGCCTCGAGATTCGCGGGCGTCTTTGATTTTACTTTAATTTAACTTTATCGGGAGTCGGTCAATAGTAATGTCCCTAATTGCTTGTCGGCAAATTCTGGCCGTCGTCAGAATTTTATTGAAATTCTTGCCAGAGACTTTCTTAATTCAACAGATCCGATTTCGCGTTTTCGCCTTCGTAGGCAGTTATAACGCGTTATTTCGGTTGCGATAGTTTAATTGTTACGGGAACGATTACAAGTAATTTTTTTATGATTATTGTATATATTATATAATTTTTTCCGCCTATATATGTATTATTACGTGAATCTACAGAAGAAATTAACAAATATTATTACACATAAATTAATTCTACGTTTTCTTTCAATGTACATTGCATAGATATTTTCTATATATTGTTGAAATTTTTATCCAGAAGAAAATTCGTTATTCTTTTATAATTAATACCTTGACCGTGGAAAGAGCACGCCTTAATCTGAGAATAAAATCGGCTGCTGTTCTTCCACGGCGTGTAATTTCACAGCAGTCTTACGCGCGCTTGAGAACTCGCGTTCCTACTCCCTTCTCATGCAAACGATTTAATCGACCGATCGCCATTTCCAGAGAGAGGGACCCTCTCGCCTCGGTCCGATTCGACTCGGCTTCTCTACCATGAAGAGCAAAGAGGAAGCGCGGCGCGCAGCTCAGCTTAGGGTCGGCCGATCGGACGGATCTCCAACGGCCTTATCTTAATTATTCCGAAAAGTTAATTAGTTTTTTCCTCCCATCTTCCCCCCTCGCGGAAACCCTTTGAACGTTTCCGCGTCTGACGTGGACCTCGCGTTCAAGGAGAATCTCGGAATGAGAACGACCGTCCAATCGCGCGCCGCCGCCCGAGCGCACCGGCCGAGTAATTCGTTGGACGCTCCCTTTTGTGCCTTTAATTATTCTCTCGCCCGAAAGGCGAAAAGGAACACACACGTACGTGCGCGCACACCGGCACGGGCGCGTGCCGTACGTTCTCATATCATTTTTCGACGTATTATCCTCTTGCGTATTATCCGTCGTTCATCGATGCGCTCGCTGGATATTTTTTTTTTTAACCACTTGTATTAAATTATTCTGTGAATCGTATTTAAATTATTTTATTAAATTACTTTATTAATATTAATATAGAATATATACATAAACGCGTATAAGTTAATCCTCGTATTATCTATATCTATCATAATGTGTTCTTATATATATATATATATAAACATTTGTAATTGCGATAAAATCATATGCATAATATCATCTGAATTACTATCCACATTTTTTAAACAATCACGATACAGTTTCCTTTTATTAAAAAAAATATGATTTCGTATGAGAATTATATTCGTAGATTAAATTGACAGAAATATTCCACCGACGAATTTTTCATTTGGCTGAATCCCTCAAAAAAGAGGAGCTTCTCTCTTTCTCTCGTATTAGCTGGTTCTATCTTTACGCGGTCATCGCGTTACATCGCGATCGTCATTAATTGGCATAATAAAACACTTTAATCAACGCAAACAGCTCAAACAACGACGATTTCGTCGCCCCCGTAAACCAACCGTTTCACCGTGCGTGCACACGACCGTCCGTAGGGAGTAAACAGGTGTCGGCGGACGGCCGTACACGCGGTTTACACGAGCGTCACCCCTTGCTCGCGTGGATGCAACACCGAGGGGTAGAAGCGAGAATCGGACCGAATGGGGTGTGAGGTAAGCGCGGGAGAGAGCAGCGCGTTTGACAGTGGCGAATTTTTTTTGTCCCGCTGAAAGAAAGTGTAATTAAGCCGGAACAATGACGAATGTCAACGCGTGTCACCGTCCACACGCCTATTCGCGTATAACACGCGTTATGCGTGTGCGCGGTGCTTAGCATATTTGAGATCTCTATGCCGCTATGCAAATGATTATAACCGTACACGCGGGATTATAAGCAAGATGATGATAAAAGAGATTATCTTTTTTTACCACCGCTTGAATCGCATTGTCTCGTATAGCAAACAAATGATAAGTGCATCGTGCATTGTCAATTACTTCAAAACGCGATTAAGAATATTTTTCTATTTAGTTTTTGTAATTTTAATTTTTACCACAATCTGATATCCATTAAAATATCTTAAATGAATTTATTATTAAAAACGTTAATAAATAGAATTTTAATTAAATGTAATTTTAATTAAATGTGACACTGAAAATATTTGTATCATGTTCATCAAGGATTTCAATGGTATAATTATCGAATAAATAATTTTACACGTTTGGCTAAACGATTCTAATATTGTTATTGTAATATTGTGTTATACGAAAAATGCTCTTTCCTATGGAGGGCCCACAATAATATTCCTCTGACAACAGCCATATAATGAGAGTGCTGCGAAGATTTCCGATATCTATGTGGCATATACGTGAATGATAAGTGCAGTGCAGTGGTTAGTGCAGCATATGGCGTGCAATGCGAGCAAGGGAGCTGCCAAGCATGATTACAGTCACCGCGTGGCTCAAGTCAAAAAGCATTCCGCGTTATCGCGACGCGGATTCTTTCCCGCGACACAAAACAAAGGACGTTTTTAGAATATTGATATCGAACTTGTATGAGTGCTCGTGGAAGCCGTAAAGATATTTGGACTATATTGAGCTCGTTCTGCATTTCGACATACGCAATATATCCGATAATTATGTCATATTTCATCGTGGCGTTGCTAAAATATCGTTACGTGCGCGCAGAATAAAGAGAGAAATATAATATTCTTTAACTGGCGGTATTTTGCTTTTTATTGCTCCTTTAAAAGTGAAACAAGCGGGAAAGAAAAAAAACCGTGGAAATGAGATTAATGGTTTTACGGAGGTCGCGCGTTTCACGTCGCGGTGAATAATCTTCTATTAGCGATAAATTTCCATCGACGCGTTATAAGGCTCGTAATACAAGCGCGAAGTGTCTGCGTGAAACGAGGCGTATTACGGTGGCGCGAGCCACCTTTTCGCCTCGGTGCGACAAAGGGCGTTTTTACGATATTGGTATCGAAGCCGAACAGGAGAGAGAGAGAGAGAGAGAGAGAGAGAGAGAGAGAGAGAGAGAGAGA
>NW_012029676.1:0-522 GCF_000956235.1 Wasmannia auropunctata | reverse complement strand
ACAAAGGACGATTTTCGCTGAACTCGTATGTGTCAAAAACAGCTGATGTCAGCTGGTATCATCGACTGCACGGTGTACTTCGCGTTCGAAAGCAAACGAACGTCGCGAAAAGTAGAAACAGACGCAGCGCGAGGTATCGGCGAAGGTCAATCGGCGGGTAGAGCGATGCGCGCGGTGCGGAGAGGTTCCGGTGATATCCTCCGCCGAATCTTTCGCGCGTCTTTCGGCGCGCGAAAGAGGCACATGTGATGCGACAGACGTACTGTACAAAGTACTTACAAAGCAACTCCTGCTGCTCCTCCTCGCCGCTAACGTGGTCACCGGGTTCTACCGAGGGATCGAAGTGGCCCAACACCGGATAATCCATGATGCGCGACGGCTGTCTTCAGGCTACGTCGTTGCGGGGCATCGAAACGTCGTCGTCGTCGACAGCGGCGGCGGCGGCGGCGGCGGCGGCGACGACGTGAGGGTGATACGAAAATTGCGTCCCGATAACGACGATCGGTCTCTTATCATAATACA
>NW_012029675.1:0-696 GCF_000956235.1 Wasmannia auropunctata | reverse complement strand
CAGTTGACACGCGTAGAACATTGGCAAACTTTATTTCATTTGCGTCTTATCTAAAAGTTTGAATATTAATGTGATTGATTTAAAAAAACGTAATTTATAAAAAAATTTTTTACGGAATTAAAAGATAACATTTAATAATATTTAATCATCTTTTTATTAGGGAAATGATTTTCCTTTTTAAATTATTATTGTCAACGAACTGAAATCTTGGAAAATATACGGGGTGTCGAGCAATCAAATTCTTTCTCAGCAGTCGCAGTAGAAGTGTGCTACAAACGGAATATGTTAATTTTACTAATCAAGTTGCATGTATATCCTGGTTCTCAACACCTCAACGTAATTCCTTATTTAATATCTTATCTCAGGTAACGCGCGTGACCGCTCGAATGTTAATTTGCTCGGCGAGGAGTAACGTTCTCTTCGTAACGCGCCGGGTGTGAGAAGCGCGAGGGGGATTTGCGGACTGGTTCGATCCGACTAGGAGAAATGCGGTAGATGCGCGTTTTCGCTGGATTCTGATAAGCAATCCAGCGGGATCCATTAGAATCCATTCGCGTTCGCGCCGGCAAGGTCGTGTTACAAACGACGGCTCAAACGCTGTAATTCTACCGGAACCGGGGAATTTACATTGCCAAGTTGCTGCATTTGCGTCGGGCGGCTCTCTGACCGCTACGCTACGTGAAGCACCCGGAAGCT
>NW_012029674.1:0-728 GCF_000956235.1 Wasmannia auropunctata | reverse complement strand
CTGCTGCTGCTGCTGCTGCTGCAGTCATAGCGTACAACGTACGTACGTGCACATATGTAGAAGAAGGTCGGATTCTGCGGGTCGAGCCACCGGATATTCGCACACATACGCACACTCACGCACGCATTTTCTTGCGGGCGCGCTACGCTCCGCCGCAGCAGCCGAGTTCTGAATGGCACTGACCCTGTCAGTCGACTCTGGCCCGATAATTTGCTACTTGCAGTTAGCATCGGCGACTAATTACCGACCGACGGCGTTAACGGCCGGCACCCGTAAATTCTTCGCATCACGTACGTTCGCTTCGCGAAGCGTCGATCTGGTTGTAAAAAAAAAAAAAAAAGAAATAGACAAAGTTAATTAAGATACATATTAATGTAGGTTAATCGGAGTTTCCTCGGGCGTTTAAGTAATTCTTTCCCGTGCGGTCGCAGATGATTCGTAACTTCCGTATAACGTTCCTCGTTAGGTCCAGATGTCCACAGATTTATACCCTCGCGTTAATTGCCTAGATTTATCTTCGAGTTAGCGGTGATTTACCCTCGTCGATAATAATGACAACGATTAATCGTAATAACATCGTAATTACGTCGACGGAATTGCTCCATTATCTTTTGGCTCTTACCGTTTATTGCACATATGCTGATATTACGATAGGTCTTTAATTAGTGATAGCGATAAGTTACGAACACAGGGATATCGTCACGCGGTACGAAGATTTTATCTACCTT
>NW_012029673.1:0-981 GCF_000956235.1 Wasmannia auropunctata | reverse complement strand
GTTCATTTATCTTTCTAATTTGAAGAAATGCAGGTTTTGTGTCGATAATTTCTGTTAAAAAATAGGGAATCGAAAGGGTTAAATTGATCGCAACTATCTCTCTGAGTGAAATTATTCTCGCGAGACTCTTTTTGACAGCCGATGATTTAAAACTTCCATCGACTTGCAAGTTGAGCTCCGGCCACTGTTTTGAGAGCGACATGCGTGTCACCGATGTTCGACGAGTGGCGCCGATCGCTCGCTTTATATTTGCTTTTCCGACGACGACGACAGCGACGACAAAGACGGCCGCGACCGGATTGATGTAATTGCGTGACTGACAGTTCGTCTAAAGTGACTGATCGGCTGTCAAGAGGTCCATTGCTGCTGCTGCTGCTGCTGCTGCTGCAGTCATAGCGTACAACGTACGTACGTGCACATATGTAGAAGAAGGTCGGATTCTGCGGGTCGAGCCACCGGATATTCGCACACATACGCACACTCACGCACGCATTTTCTTGCGGGCGCGCTACGCTCCGCCGCAGCAGCCGAGTTCTGAATGGCACTGACCCTGTCAGTCGACTCTGGCCCGATAATTTGCTACTTGCAGTTAGCATCGGCGACTAATTACCGACCGACGGCGTTAACGGCCGGCACCCGTAAATTCTTCGCATCACGTACGTTCGCTTCGCGAAGCGTCGATCTGGTTGTAAAAAAAAAAAAAAAAGAAATAGACAAAGTTAATTAAGATACATATTAATGTAGGTTAATCGGAGTTTCCTCGGGCGTTTAAGTAATTCTTTCCCGTGCGGTCGCAGATGATTCGTAACTTCCGTATAACGTTCCTCGTTAGGTCCAGATGTCCACAGATTTATACCCTCGCGTTAATTGCCTAGATTTATCTTCGAGTTAGCGGTGATTTACCCTCGTCGATAATAATGACAACGATTAATCGTAATAACATCGTAATTACGTCGACGGAATTGCTCCATTATCTTTTGG
>NW_012029672.1:0-1131 GCF_000956235.1 Wasmannia auropunctata | reverse complement strand
GTGGTGGTTGTCGAAAGGATTTTTGGAAATATAAATTTCGTATCATACGTGTTCTTTATCTCGCTCATTTTAATTCCATTATAAAAATACGAAATTTTTAAGGAAATAATTCTCATGATTTCAGTTGAAATTTTGTAATCTCGATAATTGTTGTTGCTCGCGGCAGCCTCAGTATTTCGGACTGCAACGTTACAATGAAAGGCGAGGAATTCGCTCGACGCGCCCACGAGGTCGTTCAATTCTTTTTCGCCTCCGAAAATCGGGACGGGCGGATGAGAGCGCGCGAATGCGAGAGGGCGCGGATGCGAGAGCGCGCGGGAAGGAGAGAGACCGAGGGAGGGAAAAGAAGTAGAAAGGTAATGAGGATCGCGTGAGGCACGTGCCCAAAGCTCAGACCATGTCATTATGCAGACGAGAGCCGGCAGCCTCGAGGCCTTTACCTTGCCTGCACGCGCGCAGCACGCATACACGCGTATACGCGGGGATGATGCGGACGGTTATATCGCGACGGCACGCGAGGATCATCTCGCCGTAACGCATTAAATTCGTAACCCCTCGAATATAGTTCCACGGACAGTATGGGGTGTCTCCCGGCGATATCTGGTCGTTGCGTTGGTTGGTGGAGTTTCGATGGAATTGGGTACGTGTCGGTGTCACGTTACGCTACCGAGAGTGATTCATGATTTGCAAGTCGCGTATGTGACTACACTCACGAACGTGTCATGTATAATAACTCACGATTAACGTAATGGATATGTGATTATGCGAAATGAGTTTGCAATCTCTCGCTGAGAACATAACGATAGTCTCCAAACGATCATAAATATCAAATCTCTTATTACCCGAAGGTGGCGATGAAGTTATCACAGCTACACTTTAATTTTAAGTCAATCACCATGATCGTTGTCTCATAGGTATATCGAAGTGTCTATGATTAACATACGAGACGGGATAATGGAACTTATACTCTTCCTCAACAGATTACAACAGCGACAAAAGAAAGCGGTTAAAATATATCATTTTGTTGTAATTTTGCGCGTCACTTACTTTAAACGAATACAAGAAATACAATTAAAATAAATCGAATTTTTCTATCAAATATCAATTACATACTGCAATTCACCGAAGTGC
>NW_012029671.1:0-403 GCF_000956235.1 Wasmannia auropunctata | reverse complement strand
TAAAAGATTATGACAATCTTGGAATAATTATATCTAATTTTCTAAATAGCAAACCGTGAAATTGCGAGGTCAGCAACGCCGACAAATTTCATACTTTTTCAGCTTTGCCAGCACATTACTTCTACGCCCATATTTATCGTGGCTTTTCATTGCGGTTTTAACAAGATGTTGAGGCATTTAATTAAGCCGATAAATCCACGCTCTCGTCATCGCGAATTCACTGCAGACATTGTTCGTGAGAAAAGATACTAGTTGTTTATTCATACGAATTTTTCTATGGAAACAGCGATAGAAAACGAAAACAATTTTGAAGTGATATTTAGCGAAAAATATTAATTTAAAAAATTATATTTTAAACTGTATCGTAACCTTACGAAGATCTTTGGAAATCACGGATGTTTTT
>NW_012029670.1:0-935 GCF_000956235.1 Wasmannia auropunctata | reverse complement strand
TAATTGTCGAATATCTCGAAGCGTTTAATGAACTTGATAAACACGCAAAGATTTCACCAATGGTATCCAACGGGACTTAACGATCGTGCGATTCACCGTTCGAAACTGAAGTGCTAGTGTGGCAAACATTCCTTCTTCTATATAAATCGCTCGCGGCTTTACCATAATCCCCACTACGAAGCTGACGAGTCATGCGTCTGTGGGAAACTTGACTGCAACTTCCCCCAGTTGTCGGATGCGCGATATCTTGCTGGACGCAAAAGTCTTCTCGAAGTGATGTATACAAATCGTCAGATAAGAAAGTATTCCCCGAAAGCGCGTTTGCGAGTTAAGTTTTGCAAAGAAAGTGAACTCGTAATTTATCATGACGATAAAAATTAAATTATGTCGTCAATTCGTCACCTTTTCGATCTCGATTTATTTATGAGCGTAAATTCCAGCGAATCCTCTAAATTTAAATGGCAAAAGTTTAGATTAGTTAGAATTATTTGACGATATCACGATGCCATTTTCCTGTTAGTTTCTAATTAACAGAATAATAATCGTGAACGAATAACGGATGGACTTATTTTTTTAGATAGATATGCATTTAAAAGATTATGACAATCTTGGAATAATTATATCTAATTTTCTAAATAGCAAACCGTGAAATTGCGAGGTCAGCAACGCCGACAAATTTCATACTTTTTCAGCTTTGCCAGCACATTACTTCTACGCCCATATTTATCGTGGCTTTTCATTGCGGTTTTAACAAGATGTTGAGGCATTTAATTAAGCCGATAAATCCACGCTCTCGTCATCGCGAATTCACTGCAGACATTGTTCGTGAGAAAAGATACTAGTTGTTTATTCATACGAATTTTTCTATGGAAACAGCGATAGAAAACGAAAACAATTTTGAAGTGATATTTAGCGAAAAATATTAATTTAAAAAA
>NW_012029669.1:0-1076 GCF_000956235.1 Wasmannia auropunctata | reverse complement strand
ATAAAATGAAGATTTATATGAAATAATCAATACATAAATAGTGCGAATAAAAATAAATATAAATTATCAAATAATATCTTCCAATTTAATGTTAGTAATGAATGCTAATATAATATTCTTAATTGATTAAGAAACAATAAATTCTCTTTTTCCTTCTCTCTTTTTAAAAATAATTGCTTATAAAATATTTCAAATGTTCTAAAATTACAGATATTATTCTCTTAATGGAAATAATCATTACACAATACACGACATCACAAAGGTCTATTTACCATAATTGTCGAATATCTCGAAGCGTTTAATGAACTTGATAAACACGCAAAGATTTCACCAATGGTATCCAACGGGACTTAACGATCGTGCGATTCACCGTTCGAAACTGAAGTGCTAGTGTGGCAAACATTCCTTCTTCTATATAAATCGCTCGCGGCTTTACCATAATCCCCACTACGAAGCTGACGAGTCATGCGTCTGTGGGAAACTTGACTGCAACTTCCCCCAGTTGTCGGATGCGCGATATCTTGCTGGACGCAAAAGTCTTCTCGAAGTGATGTATACAAATCGTCAGATAAGAAAGTATTCCCCGAAAGCGCGTTTGCGAGTTAAGTTTTGCAAAGAAAGTGAACTCGTAATTTATCATGACGATAAAAATTAAATTATGTCGTCAATTCGTCACCTTTTCGATCTCGATTTATTTATGAGCGTAAATTCCAGCGAATCCTCTAAATTTAAATGGCAAAAGTTTAGATTAGTTAGAATTATTTGACGATATCACGATGCCATTTTCCTGTTAGTTTCTAATTAACAGAATAATAATCGTGAACGAATAACGGATGGACTTATTTTTTTAGATAGATATGCATTTAAAAGATTATGACAATCTTGGAATAATTATATCTAATTTTCTAAATAGCAAACCGTGAAATTGCGAGGTCAGCAACGCCGACAAATTTCATACTTTTTCAGCTTTGCCAGCACATTACTTCTACGCCCATATTTATCGTGGCTTTTCATTGCGGTTTTAACAAGATGTTGAGGCATTTAATTAAGCCGATAAATCCACGCTCTCGTCATCG
>NW_012029668.1:0-669 GCF_000956235.1 Wasmannia auropunctata | reverse complement strand
GACATTTGTGATACGGAATTAGGATACTGCAAAATGGAAATTATTGCAATTGCACAGTTTAGCAAAAAAAAAGTATTTAGATACTTTTAAATTTTAATTTTAAATGCCGTTGGTTTTATTTAGAAATTAGTATTTTTTGTCGTAAAAAAATGTTGAAAATGTGGCCAAAAACGCTATTTTATCTCAATTTACACAAAATTCTGATATACTATGCAAATTCTGATAACGGCATTGTGTTCAGCGTGAAAAATTTGTATGTAACTATGGCACTTTGAAAAGAATTTTGTTAAAACGTGTGTTATTTATTTCAATAATTTCCACAATCAGTCGCTAATACCACGATTTGCTTTTATATGTAAATGAGATTTTTACATATTTTTATAGTTGTATTTACATATAAAACTTGTTGTAACCCACGTGTTAGATTGTTTCATAAGCTTTATCGTAAATCTGTTTGTGGAGAGATCGCATATGAGAGGATCAGATTTCCTAAAGTTGAACGGCGCGGCGTGGTGCTTGCCCCTTCCTTTTAAATTTCATCTCAGAAAAGCGGTGGATAAACTTATAAGTTTACGAGAAAAATATTCGGGTTCTTGAATCCATAAAAAGAAAGAGAAATTTTTCTCTCGAAGCGGCGAAACAGGGGACATGTCAAATAGCTTTACGTCC
>NW_012029667.1:0-447 GCF_000956235.1 Wasmannia auropunctata | reverse complement strand
GAGATCGTAGTAGTTTATTTAGCGCGTAGGTATTTTTGCAAGGAACGGAGTTGATAAAAAAAGGTACAGGCTAGATAAGTGACGATGTTAACACGATTACATTTTTAACATTGTTTTTATGTGCTACACAATTTGAGAATCAAGCGTGAGAGAACTTTCGAGATCAAGTATTATTTCTTTAAAAAACGATTGAACACATAAATTGCTACGTAAATTTGTGTTTCAATTACTATGTATATTTGTAAAATTTCACTCTAACTAATGAGTTCAATCAGTATTCATTAATAAATCTCAATATGTCGTGATTTTTTATTTTTGTTTATCTTTTACTTTCTTTCACATCACAGTCCGTTTTTATCCTGTATTATAAGATTTTTATTCCATAGGATAACAGTCGCTTAATCACAATGCTGCATAATTTTTGTATCTCCTTTTCTTGTATTCCGT
>NW_012029666.1:0-979 GCF_000956235.1 Wasmannia auropunctata | reverse complement strand
AATTTTGTCAAAGAAAATTGCGTAATTTCCGTTTCATATCGACATTTTACGCAAGTATCTCAGCTGAAAAAAAAAATATTTTACAAAAATCGGCGACGCCGAGATTTTCTTGCTTCGAAAAGTAAGAGGATATTAGCTTCGCTGATCGAGGGAACGCGCGCGCTTAATCGACGTCGATTCGCAGTGTTTGCAGACTATGAAGGGCGATTATCGGCGCGAGACGCGTAAGCGTTCGCCGGTTCGAATCTTAATTTACCTGTCTGTCCCGGTTTCAATCGATTCGACCAGTCAGACACCTGCGGCACACGCATCGAAACCCCTCGCATGCACCTCCATCATGCACGCCCGTGCAGAAAGGTGAGCTCGTCTGCGTGACATTAACTCTCTCCTCTCCCTTTCTCTCTTTCTGCACACATGCTAACTTCATTCAAGAACTCTTTCATGACAGCTCGTTAATTTTCAAGCAACGATCGTATTTGGCATCGAACAATAATAGGAGGGAGAGGGGTGTAAAGAGTGATAATTGAAAACGTCAAAATCATCAAAGGCTGCGCGTTTAACGAGCAATTTCAATGGAACGCGTTCAGTAAAATTCGTGACGTTTGAAAAAAAAAAAAAAATTGGTGAACAGCTCAGCCCGATAAAATTGGAGAGATCTCCGATGTTGCTTTCCTTTCCCTCTCGTGCTATTTTTTTTTTTCCCTCGCAACACGAGCCGACAAGTGTAGACATTTGTACAATATGACGCTCATAAAGTACTCATAAAGTTGCAAACAGTCAAGTGTTCTAGCCGTTACTCAAGAGGTTCACTTCAACCGAACTAACGTGCATGGGGATTATTAAGTTGCCGCGTCTTTAGACGTCTGGAAACTCGTAGACCGCCACAAACACGTGTTCTATAAAGTACATATTTGTGTTCAATTACATCATTAACTTACAGCGGGAGACGGGGAAGAACGTTACCAATGGCATCCGAATA
>NW_012029665.1:0-462 GCF_000956235.1 Wasmannia auropunctata | reverse complement strand
TTCTTATTATCGAAAAGTGGATTTAAAAAATGGATTTCGAATTGATTGAAAAAATAACGAATCTATAAAATTGTCGTATTATAAATATAGAACGATATTCTCGTGTTATTTAAATTAATATTAGAATATATATAATATATATTCTATATAATATATATTCTCGCATATAATTAGGTTTCTATGTCGCTTCTGTGTCTCAATTTAAAGTACTGTATATTGTACGAGTATATGAACGAGATGACAAAATTGTGTACCACGTACAAGACCAAATTGACTCTTATCGAGTACGTTGGAAAGTTAATTATGTACGTATTTGTTAGCTCACTTTACTCGTTTTACATACATTCGTGTTTCGGTGTCACGTGAAATATTTATTAGCGTGGTTCACCGTATTTATTCCCGCGCTTTGTTATGCTGGCAATGGACAGAATAATTCACATTTGCTTTAACGTCTTGTTGTTA
>NW_012029664.1:0-877 GCF_000956235.1 Wasmannia auropunctata | reverse complement strand
ATATATATATATATATAATTAAACCGTAACTTTCCGCAGTCCAAACGGAAAGTTACGGTTTAATAACATGAATTTAATGACATAAAGGGGGGAGGCGCATCGTTACAGCCTAGATGAGTAAATAAATAACGCGAGAAGTGAATCTGCATATTTAGTTCGTGAATTTAAAAATTTTTAATAAGAGGGTAAAGATATCGCCGCGGATCGGAGCGTGTCGGGTAGCGGTATACGAGCTATCCGTCCATCTCTCTCGGCACAACAATGGCCGCCCCCGTGGTTACGTGCACATGCAGAATCTGCTCGAAGGCTCGCGTAACACTCGAGAGAATCTTCAACGTGCTAGACACGTACGGCTGGTTGTTAGACTCATATGTCGTGGTACGTAAATACAATAATGATAGCTTCGGGCATCGCGATGCAGCGATTCTCCTCTCGAACCGCATTCTCCCTCCATTCGCGGCCCAATGGCATGCATGTGTCGTCGCAAACACACCTGATACACATTTCGCGCGTCTCTCGTCTGTCATCTTTCACTTTATTTTTTTGAGAGCAACGCATTGAACGCATCGACCTCGAAATCTGGCGAATCACATTGCAGGATTTCTTCCAAGAGCAACTGTGGGAGAGACTGCCGAGCAGCTGGAGGACCGATCTGCAAACCGTGTCGCCCGACGAGTTCGGCAAGTGGTTAGCTGGCGACATCTCGTGGTAAGCGCGTGATCCTCATTACCGGTCGGTAAGCGCGAGTCATCGTTTTATCGACGATTTCAAACTTTATCTATTTCTTTCTAATTGTTGTAGATTTCGACTTTTTTTCTCGCGGTTTAATAAGTTTAATTTACTCTTTATCCGTTTTCTAATTCTTAGAATTAGAAAA
>NW_012029663.1:0-380 GCF_000956235.1 Wasmannia auropunctata | reverse complement strand
CGCGTTTAAAAACGAGACAAAACGGCAGAATGGAATGGAACAGTGCCATTGAATTCGGCTTAAAAAATAATTATTGCCTTCCTTATTCGGCATTGAAGAGAGAAAGAGATAGTTTAGGTTTATAAAGTTAGTACAAAGGCTAGCTGTCTAAAGATTTCCGCAGGCAATATTCGTTTTTGGAGGTTTATTTTTCACCAATATCTATAATATAACAACAATATATATCGTTTGAAAACAAACTAACAATATTATTTAGTTCATATTTCATTTTTATCTCTCGCAATCTTGCTAAATATGATTTTTTTTTTAAGTAAAAGCGCAAAAGACGTAATTTTTTTAAATATCTTCAAATATTTAAATATTTCGCCAAATAATGACGA
>NW_012029662.1:0-381 GCF_000956235.1 Wasmannia auropunctata | reverse complement strand
TATGATAAAAAGTCATAATAAAACGGAAAATAATGGAAAATTAAATCTATTGAGAAGGAAATGTAATAATTTAAATAATTCAAACGATATTTCTTTCTCCCTTAACTGATAACATATATTATTAATCGTATTTTTAAACGATTAACAATATCAAAGGATTCTATAAAAAAAATTATTAAAAGAGTATCTTATATTTTAATTACAATTTCGAGAAACTGAAAGTCTGAATGTGACACTTTCGTTCTCGTTCAATTGCGAAAATACATCGATTTTCTAGTACAATGTCCCTGTACCTTGACCGATTAACGCAAACGCTTGTGCGATTATATGCAAGTTCACAGTAGGGTCCCGCGATGGAAACGTACGCTTTACTTTCCCCGG
>NW_012029661.1:0-862 GCF_000956235.1 Wasmannia auropunctata | reverse complement strand
TAAACACATTATCTTTTGATGTCACTTCTGGATTATACAATATTAGTCGGATTATACGATATCATAATCTTTATTAGTAATCCTCTGAGATTTATATTCATAATTGTATTTATTACATACATTATTATTAATATTAAAGATTATGATATAGTGATTAATTATGTCGATGTGACAATGCGTCGCAATTGTGGATAATAAATATAATATACAAAGGCATTGTTTGGTGCCAATTTTATACGAACAAAGTACAAAAATCAACTGTCATATTTAGTGTTAAAACGGGATAGAAACTAATTCGGTCGAATTTTTGCGTTAATTGCTCAATAGACGGCGGCTTTTTCGCGCGGCATTTGCATGCAGCATGCGAGCGGATGTGTCCGAGAGAAAGTTACGAATGCCGAAAAAGCCATACGACGAGGATCGACGGTCCCGTTGTGCACGCCGCATAATGACTCGATTGTAAATCCATGCCCGCGCGTTGCATCATTCATGCGGCCCGAGGGCGAGAGAACGCCATATTTGGCCCCGTCTCATCCGAACCTCTCTCCGTAGGGAGGGCTATTTGTTCATTAATCTTATAACGCAACTTCCCCTCTTCTCCTCTGGGTTGCGAGCGCATGAATTACCAATGCCGGCTACAGCGAGCGCCGCAAGTCCCTTATCCCGCGCGCGCTCGATGAGTGAAGAAGGATAAAAACAACATCCACTTTTGAAGGAGCGTTCTATCGATGTACGCAAAACGATGAAAAATCGTGAGAAAATATCAATATAAAAACAGTTATTTATTTAGAGCGCCCTAAAATGCTACCGCATTATTTAAAAAAAAACAAACATATCTCTTCGTAAATGTTATTTTACCTTT
>NW_012029660.1:0-1214 GCF_000956235.1 Wasmannia auropunctata | reverse complement strand
CTAGAAAAAGATAAAAAATAAATCAAATAAATCAATTTAACCGAGATTAAAATTAATTTTTTACAGAAAACTGGACACTAGTTAAAGTCAAACGTGAACGTACATATTTTTTAAATCGAAAGCGACTTTTGTTTTACCGTTCTCTTATTTTATCATCTTATTTAAAACCGTCGTATTCGTATATAAATCGATATTAAGTTAATATGTAAATATAGAAACTGTAGGGCCAATTATTGATAAGAGATCGAAAGTAATTACAAGAACGGAGTACTTGTGGGTTTAACAAATGTTAAATGTTGTGAACGGAATGAGAACGGAGGATTCTGAATTAAAGAAAAAAATCTCGATCAGCTCCGTTATATACTTTTTTTCCGTTTCCTACAAAATCAGTTAAACCGCGAAATCCCTAATACACTTTATTATTATATTGTTAGATAATATATGTATTTTATAATTAAAAATACTTGCATTTCACATTTATACTCAGATTAAATAAATGCACAACTGCTTTAATATACTCCAGTGCGCATTTGTGCATCTAACCGAATTAATCTTTGTTTACAGCTCACTGGTCCGGTGACAAAATAAAGAATAATTAAAGTTTCAATAATACTCGAATAATCAAATTTTATTAGGACATGCGTTATGTAATCAAATAAACAAGTTAGATGACCCGGTCTATTGTATCTATAATTTTTTTTAAATATACATATTCTGTTATTCGGTCTAGTTAATTATCCGTTATGGTCCGATATGGTTCTCATATCCTGACTAGACTAATTGAATGTTCTCCTGCACTCCAATGCGTAATCGCATAGCGTAGCGAGTTTGTTCGTGAGTTTTGCTGAGTTTGACGAACGGTGAACGTCGTCGTGGACCTATGATCGAAATAAAGATCATTCTCGATAAAAAAAAAATACATTTGCATTTTGACTTTAACTAGACAATAGATCCAGAAAGTCATTGGGATCTCAGATCCCACCTCTCGCGCTCACGCGAGAGTAGATTAAATCGTTTTAATACATATATATATACCTATATATACGTCTGCCCGTTTCTAAAGACGACGCGTATTAATACGGTTATTGAATTCCGCCTCTCTGTCTCGGCGTACACCGTCTCCGAGAGAAAAAGAATGAGAAGGAGCGAGAGAAGGCGCGGGAGGGGCGGGGAGACAGAGAAGAGAAAAGAAAGAAAAAAAGAGAAAGAGAGAG
>NW_012029659.1:0-439 GCF_000956235.1 Wasmannia auropunctata | reverse complement strand
TAAATGAATTTCGATATTTCGAAATATCATTTATCGGGAAGATTTTATTATTTCTATATCTCGCAAAGGGAGAAAAAAGTGTGCTTTTTCAAATGATTGATACCGCGCGCGCACTTGATCTAGAACAAGTTTTTTAATTCCCAATTTTAACCGTGATTTTAATTCTGATTCTATAAATAGATTTCAAACAGTTAAAAAAATATATATGAGTCTTTTGGGGAGAAATTACTTTTGCGTCACTCTCATCGGACGAAGGGGCGATCCGCGGCGTTGCACAGCCAATTACTAAATACCCCGTATAGTTTACCCGTTAACACGCTCTAACGGGATTCGCGGGTGAGAAGATTCGAAAGCATTAATCGAAAGCATTAATTTACTCTCGGGATGAACTTCCATGTTCCTCGCGGTCGATTTCTCGTATTCGTCGGCGCGCGGATTC
>NW_012029658.1:0-330 GCF_000956235.1 Wasmannia auropunctata | reverse complement strand
AGATGTCAATGTTTTTTCACGATACAACAACCAGGATTTGTTGGCGTTTATACGCACGCCATGAAAATTAAATTAAATTATATTAGTAGATCCTAAAAGAATAAAAAAAGTTTAAATATGGATAAAAAGACAGAAGTAAAGGAAAAAAACTGATTTAAAAAAACATTCGGTATATGAAAATTTTAAAAGACAACGATCGATGTGTGTGTTTGCATGCGTGTCTGTCTTTCCTCCGTCTTCACTTTCCTTCCCGTTTATTATTACCATTCGGAATTGATGCAGAGTACGGTGCACGTTACCTTGCGTGTGCATATACTCGCTGTCAAACGC
>NW_012029657.1:0-1676 GCF_000956235.1 Wasmannia auropunctata | reverse complement strand
CGGCGGCGGCGGCGACGACGACGGCGGCGGAGCGGGGCGCGGTGTGGTGTATTTCTGTGCCGCGTGAGGGAGAAGCGAAAGAGAAGTTCCTCGAGAGACGAGAGATTCCTCGGGGAAAGGGCCGTCGCCGTCGTAATTATATATACGCCACTCTCGTTACTGAAATTATCGCGCTTGGGAATTTCCTCTCTCGTGTTACGTTGACGTATCGGCGCAATTAAGACAGATGTTTGCTGCTTTTGTTATTTACAATTAGATTGAAACATCGATCTTCTCTCTGTCTTTTACACGAAATTTTTCCCACCATTTCGGCAAGACTCATTAGATGATGGAGCGATGAGCAAAAGAAGAAGAATTCCGTAATATTATTTGCAGAACTCGCAGAGTAACTTAAAAGTGACGACGATTTTCGGTATGACGCCGCCGAGAAGAGCGTCTCTTGTAATTGTGCGGAGAAGACTTCAAAAGAGTATTCTTTAGCATAACAATTGTTTTTCGATCGATAGAGCTCTTGGAAAAAAAAGGAGTTTCCGTGAATACAGAAAGGAATCGTCATTCCGAATCGTGGGAATAGAAGCGAAATAATTGACTTGGGAGAAACGTCTTACGATTGGAATGTGCATTCAATGTGGTCGATGGTTTCCTTCCCTCGATTGAGGACAACGATTAATGAAATAAAGAAAGGAAGGTATTTTGTAAATCTCAAAAGAGAGCCAGAAGAAATAGCAAGTTGGTGTTGAAACACCACGTGAAGAAAATGTTTCTTAAAATCTATACAAAAAGGAACCTAAATTAAATACGTATAGCTTAGAATATTTTAAAGAACTGTGTTTGAAAGTGTTTGAAAAATACTTTGACCTGGTCGGACCCTCGTCGCTCATGGGCCCCTACTTTTTTTAATCTTAGATTTGTTCTTCAAGCGAGAAGCTTATTGATAAAAAAATAACGCGTCATTTTTCCGAGGTGACTTCAAGCGGCGCGTGTAATTGTACGCCTTGTTCGTGACCGAGACTAAAGCGCATCTGCGAAGGAAAAAATCGCGATTTCAGTTCCCGGAAGAGCTGGAAGCGGAAACCTGGGCAGAAAACTTAGCTTCGAATTTAGCTCCGAAACGTTGGATGTGTATAATCTCGCTCTGGAATCGGTTCTCCGAGAGAGAAGCAATTCGAGAGATCGGCAGCGTTTTGGCAGGGACTCCGCGTGGTCTCTCCGAACGAAATCGAGCGCGCTTCACGCTACGTCGCGTCCGCGAAGTCCGGCGTGCGAGGGAAGAAAAAGAGGCGTGCACGAACGGGAACGGGCTTGCCGTGTGTCGTGAAGCCGTGGCTGCGTGACCGAGCAAGGCGAACGGGAGCGAGTGTGTCGAGTCTCGCCGCGCGCCTTGCGGAGAACGGCGCGCGCGAACGCGAGGAAGGGAAATTCTCGTGGTGGCGACGGAGAGAAAAACGGGTCAGTCGCGAATCTCGGAACCACGAGATTCCGCCATCCACACGGAGAGATCTCCTCCTGATCTCTGCGATCGCGAGCGAGGCCCGGAATTACGCCGCGTCGCGAAATTCGTCTTCTCGCTCGGGAGAATTGGGAGACGCGAGTGCGATCTCGCGTGAAGTCCGTGACACATAGTCTTTGTTATAGTTAAGTATTGCAAATTGAAGATTAGAATTCGATCAATCAGA
>NW_012029656.1:0-442 GCF_000956235.1 Wasmannia auropunctata | reverse complement strand
AGGTAAACGAACGGACAAGTGAAAATGCGGGGAGGTCAACGTGACAGCATACAATGTGTCCCAGAATCTCTGATGTCGAGGAAAATTTTGCACCGTTTAGAAAGAGGCAACTGAACGATTTCGAGAAGGTTATTTCATTAACTGGATGAAATTTTAATACTGCCTAAGATTATAACTTTATCATTATTTTAATACAAAATTAAATTATGAATATCATTCTATGCACATTTTATTATTTCTTCTAGAAAAGTGAAGAGTATATAACATAACATAACATAACATATATAAATTTTTTTGATATATTTTTATTTTTTAGAAAATAACATTACATTTATATTTTATAATGCATAATAAATTTATTATATACATAATCTGATTACTACAGTTTGATTCTTCTCATCAAAAGTGGCAGTTAGATTAATTTAATTTAATTCCGCATTTT
>NW_012029655.1:0-620 GCF_000956235.1 Wasmannia auropunctata | reverse complement strand
CCGTGAAAAATGAAATATATTCGTTTCTTCTTACTCACCGCACAAAGTGACTAGAAATTGAAAACGTTTGTTTCCTTCACTGAAAGAGCTGGAATTACTTGGCTCTTGGGAGACGTGCCGTTGCTTCTCACTCGGCAGGGTGACCAGAAAGGGTTTTGACGTCGTGTCGTTGACACGCGTCGTCGTGGTGGTGCCTATCGTCATCGCGGAACGGAATTGATTTGGAGAACAAAGAGAAAAGAAAGAATTCTTCCGTCACGAAGGAATCACTGACTCGCGTTTTGAACCACGAACGTGTCAAACTGTTAGTAAACTGTCGAGAGGTAAATAAAGGCATAAAGTCACGCGTTCCTTAACCGCGCCGCGCCGCGCGTTCTTTGGCTCGGTCGTTATACGGATGCGTGTTATATATATCGTTTCGTCGATTTATATCTCAAACGTCTCGCACGTCTTATCGTTGCATCATGTCTCCAGGAAAGCGCCCGATAACCACCCGCGTTCGCGTTTGTTAGGGATACCGCGGAGGTTTATCTGCCGTGCGAAAGATGCTCGCTTAATGCTAGCGCTGTACGCGCTTTAAAATCGCGACGGCTTAAGAATAAAAAATTGTCAAATAAACC
>NW_012029654.1:0-1017 GCF_000956235.1 Wasmannia auropunctata | reverse complement strand
AAAAAAAACTAGATGGAGGATAATCTAAAGGCTGCTGCATTAATTCCAAGAAATTTAAAGAAATTTACAATAAACCAATTGCGAAAGATATATATATTGTATTGAAAGGCTCTAACCTGTCGATTACGGTAGCGACGAATATCGTCATCACAACTTCGGTGAGCCCAATAACGATGGTCGATAGGAAGGGGTCGATCGTGCTGTTCGCCGCTTGGAAAATGTTAACCGTGTAGAATAGAACCGCGTCTACGCCGCACAACTGTTGGAAGAACATAAGCCCCACGCAAGTGACAGCGGCTTTACGTCCGGCTTTGGTCCCGACGAGATCCTTGAGGCCGCCCGACGCGTTCACCATCCTGTCGACATCGTCCTGGAGAGCAGTTATTTCGCCCGCGATGTCGTAATGTGGACCGCGTAAGATTGTTAGCACTTTGGCGGCTTGAATCTTACGGTCTCTCTGCACCAACCAGATCGGCGACTCCGGCATAAAGGGTACGCCTAGGACGAAGGGCACCAGGATGGCGCAGCAGGCGATGTTGAAGACTACGTAAGAGCAGTAGGCGCCCGCCACATACGAGAACATAATCCCCGAGGAAAAGAGCAGGGGAAAGAAGGCGCCCAGGGCGCCGCGGATCGACGTCTGGGCAATTTCGCCGGCGTAGACCGGCACGAGGACACAGGCCGCTCCGGCACCGATTCCGCCGATGAATCGGGCGACGTATATACTGACGATGTTTCCGGTCGTGAGCAAGGTAAGCCAGCACACGGTGAATGGCACAGCTGTTAAAAGGATGGCCCATTTCCGACCGATTCGATCGGCGATTTTGCCGGCCGGCACGGCGCCGACGATGGCACCCAGGGCCAACAGAGATGTTATCCACGAGATCTGATTTTCAAACAGTTTCGGAAGGAAAGATTCCGGCGATGTGAGATACGGCAGAATCGGCGATGTCCAACCGAGCGTTATGCCAGCCTGCATGCCGCCTAGCGCAGCTGCAAACAAACAGTCACACTCTC
>NW_012029653.1:0-643 GCF_000956235.1 Wasmannia auropunctata | reverse complement strand
AAATGAAATTTTTATAAAGATCTGACATTTGTATTTTATCTTTTATACAATTTTTATATATTCAATGCATATATTATAATATTTAAAATTGTTGTACGCACATATATACATCAGCTATATTTACAACACATCATCATTATGCACAACGAAAGTCGTTCATCATGTAGTAATTATGTGTACAAAAGATAAAAAACATTGAAACTGGATAAATATTTATATTTACAATAAATATATACAAAAAGAAAAAAATTAAATTAAAAACACATCTCTCCTTTTTACTCTCTTTTTCTGTTTCTCTCATAAGCCATTAAGACTTTAGCGTTTCGCCTCCATCAAACATTCCTTAATCTCGGCGCTGTAAAAGTGCGACAAGGTGAACGCAAGATGTCAAGTTTCAGATCGGTTCGACTTGATACTCCGTATTTAACTTTTGCCTCCGTTTGAGCTTGCTCTGTATCTCCTGCAATGTTTTACCCTTCGTCTCCGGTACTACAAAATAGGCAAAAACCGCGGATGCGGCCGAGAAGCACGAGAATGTCCAGAAGGTCGCAGCCTGGCCCATCCTGTCCTCCATAGTCGGGAACAGCTTGGTGACGGCGAACACCAGACTCCAGTGCACTACGATGGACATGCTGCTGGCAAC
>NW_012029652.1:0-2048 GCF_000956235.1 Wasmannia auropunctata | reverse complement strand
TTTAATAGTATATATTCATATCGCTTTACATGAAGGGAGTAGTTTAACGAGATTAACGAAGTTTGAGGTTTTTCTTTCTGGCTACGTTGACGCTGCTATTGACCCGCTACTTCAGCATCATAAATAAAATTTAGCACGCTCGCGCGCGTACACTCCATTACAATTTACGATCAGGCGTGTAATGGAAGTTGCATTAACACGATTTTTACGTTATTTCGATAGACAAATTGCAAAAGTTTCCTCTTTTCCAGCTCACATCGCGATGAAAAATATAACGGTTTGTTTCTCTTCCTGTTTTCCCGTAATTCTCGCTTCGCTGAAGAATTTTAAAAGAATAAATCGAAAAATACGATTAACCAGATTCTTTTTCTCCAAAAGACGTATATATCTTTTAACCTTTAAGCTACGAACTTGCAAATTGCGTCGTCCATTATACTAAATTCTGCGTGAAAACGCGGAACTGTAATTTTCATCTAACAATTCTCTTTGTTTCAGGTCACTACAGGATTCCAGAACGGCACACAGGACGAAGGATTCTCGAATACGGACATTGCACGAGAGGTAAGTACCATTCTCTTTATGCGGGTTTCTCTTTTTAGAGATTACTTGTTATTAATATTAAAGTGTAACACGTACACGTGTTATCTTTATTATTTAATTGAGCTTGATCGAGAAATTAAGATGTAATTGATGCAAAAGATTGCATACCGACACATTAAACGTTCACATTCCGTGTCTAATATCTTAATAATGTGAGGCTCTCGCCGACTGGCGCCTGGTGAAAAGTCTGAATGTAAAATATCCTCGAAAGCTCTTTCTCCGGAAGTCGTTCGGACAGAATTCCGAACGTTCTACACACTGTATAGATCCAAATTCTTTTTTTTCACAATAAATAAGCGTCATAGCAATGATAGGAAATTAGAAGCGGGAACGCAATTACATAAAGGAATCCGACATGTTGTGACCTACATAATCTCCCGCAGATCCGACAGGGGGGCTCCTTACTTGAGAACAGGTCACGAATAGTCGTGGTTCGATCGATTTTTAATATAAATAGATGTGCAGCGCGCACGGATACACGCGCGCGCGAATTCGCCTAATCTTTTCCGTCGTCCTGCCCGCGCGCGCGCGCGCCGAGTTTTCTCTTTGTTTCTCTTTCTCGTTTTCTCTCTTACTTCATATCTTCTTTCCGACACGATCCCCCCCTCCCCTCTCTCTTTCTCTCCGCCACTTTTTTATTTCACCATCGAGATCTCTCACCATTCATCCCCTACTTTTGAACTCTTGTCTCACTCGCAACTCTTCTCGCCACCTCTGTTTTAAGTCCCTTTCGTCTGCTCTGCGCACACACGTGTATATACATACACATCCCCGGCAGATTCTCTCCCTTCTTTCGTATTCCTTTTTTTTACTGTCACCTACCGTTTTCCCGCCACCTTTGTCCCACCCGTTTTACGGGTCAGAGAAATTTATTTACTGAAACGAAAATCGCACACGTTTGCCCGATATTCGTTCTCGACCTCCTGGCAACACTCGGCGATATAAACTGGAAATACGCGATCGTTGAAATTGCATCGCGCCATCGTGTTATAACGATCCCCTGGTCGCGTGGTCCTTTAACATTTCCCTCCGAGGCTTTGTGAATTTAAGATATGGCTATGATAAGCTGGCAATATGGTTATACCTAACTGAAGTCGCGCTCTGGTTTCGCTGGAGCTCAATGTGTAAACATTTTTGCTAAAGTCTAAAAGAATTAATATTAAATAACTCACAGCGGATATGCCACGATTGTTTAAAACGAATTTGATTGTTTTAAAATATGTTATAAGACGCAAAAATTTATGAGTATTTTTAAAAAAATTATTATTCACTTTAATGTTAAAGGAATAAAATATCCCTCAAAGCTAATATTTAATTTGATTTTAAGCAAAAATCGTCAAAATAGTAAAATGTATAAAAAATATTTTAACAAAACTTTTGAGTTTTTAAATACATTTTACAACTTATATTTAGATTTGCTAAAAATCGAATTTTTAAAATATTCCATT
>NW_012029651.1:0-490 GCF_000956235.1 Wasmannia auropunctata | reverse complement strand
ATATATATACTCATGATGTAATATTCTTTCAGTTAACACGTTGCAGATTCCAGCAGACACTAAATCATGTGTCAAAGCGCGTCACACCCTTGGTTTCTTGGGCTTTCTTGGCTTCGCCCTTGTATACGCCATGAGGGTCAATTTATCTGTAGCCATTGTCTCCATGGTTAATCAGACTGCGATACCTCATACCGAGGAAAATGACACTAGCGATGTTTGTTCTAACACTAAACCGATAAACGGGACTTTCGTACCGGTAACTCTATCTTTTTTTCGTACACTTATCTGAATCTTAATCGTTACTTTTCATATCATATTACTCTACTGCATTAATCATATTACCTTTCATATCATTTTACATATTAAATCTTTTGTGTTCTCGTTATTACGTCATGATAGATATTACTTATCATGTGACGTTAGTCAGTCAAACTTATCACGCTAAAATGTAACACTATCCTGTTTCTTTTTCGTATTAATGTATGATAAG
>NW_012029650.1:0-1663 GCF_000956235.1 Wasmannia auropunctata | reverse complement strand
ATGTCGTAATAGGTGTATACGACACGCGGCGGAGACTAACCGGGCAGTTTCGTGATTTACGCAAAGTAATCCCATTACAGGTCGCGTCGCTCGTTAACGTCACACACGCGCGGCTCCGCAGACTCGAACGCGGTGCTGGGAGACGCGCGAATTATGCTTGTAAGCGAGTAATGAACGTCTCGATAAAATTCTAGTAAAGGGATGCTGCTAGAAGAATGCGAGAACCACTCAGACCGAGATTCATTCCGTCTTTTAGTGCACCTTATTCGAGCCTTTTTACAGGTACTGAAATGCGCTCTTATCTTTAGCAATTACACACAACGTCCTGGTTTTTTAACGAGTCAGTTTATTCTACTTTAACTTATAATTAAATAATTAAATGAGGTGCGACGGCGGCCTTGTATTAATCTTCACTTGTTCTCTTTGAAATTCCATCGTAACGCAGAAGGTCTCAGAGGTTTAGGCGATGATCATCACGGAGCAACGATGTCGCGGTCAAAGGGAGAACGATCGTCTCCGTCGGGGAGGTTAATATCTAGTCAGGCATCCGGGAAAACAAAGTGAAAGGAGCACCATCCTTCGACGATGGTGCACACACACCGTGTGCGCCGGCACTCATTCTACGATGCGCACAGTTATATGGCCTATGAATCACGAGCGGGAGACGCTCACGTTAAGTCGGGAGTTAATTGAAACTTTTATTCGTAATTACGAATTTTTTACCTGCCTTTAATACACGCGCGTCGCGTCTCACCCGCATATTAATTCACCCTTCGAGACACCTGAGAAACGCGAAGAGAGAGAGAGAGAGAGAGAGAGAGAGACACGTTCCGCCTGATGCGTGCATCACGTACTCAGAGATTCGTCCGCGCGCGGTTTAATTGCGTCTTGTGTCACTGCTAATAACTATCCTCACGAATAGTACATCGCCGCGGATATTTGGCAACGCAGTTTCCGGCCGTTCTGTAACCGTTTCGCAAGTTTTATGCGATACTCCAGGGGTTGGAAAATCTCAGCTTTCCATAACAAAAATGAGATAATAATGAATATTTACTGCATTTACAAGACGCATTGGCGTTTCCTTTTCATGCCTTCTCACATAAACGTATTTCAGATAACATATGTTTCACCGTTTGGGGTTAAATGCTTACTGCGTCTCTTAGCGCGTCTCTTTGATTTTTTCATTGTTAATAGCCGCGCGTTTAATCTTAAATCAATTTCACGCGTATTGCGAGCCGCGACGTGGCAACGAAGCAATAAATTTACGTAGTTAATCGGTATTTGAAGTGTACAATTATTCCAGTTTTGTTTTACTGAAAGTACCATTAATTGTTCATATTATGTTACGCGACTAATGTGCTATGCTTCGGACATACTTTTGAAGGAAAAAGTGCTTGGCACTAAAAAATAAAATGCGCTGATAAATATATTAAGATTATATACAGATTAAATTACAATAAATGTAATTAATGTTTACTAATTAATGTTTACATTAATTTACTAAATTAATGTAATAAATGTTTACAATAAGTGTAATTGCTCTAATAAGAACGTACATATATAAAATGTACTTTGCTACATATATTGCTCTCGCCTTTTCGTCGATCTCTTGTCTCGATCCTTACAAGAGGCAATCTAATGGAAAACTCATTTTGCTAACGAT
>NW_012029649.1:0-1446 GCF_000956235.1 Wasmannia auropunctata | reverse complement strand
TTCAGAAGTTCACATTTCTGAATACTTTCTCCAAGAACAATTTTTCTACAGATGGAATATGTACAATCTTGAACTCTTTTCTTTAGAAAAAAAAAATCGTAATTTCTTCAGTTCTTTTTATCTGTGAATAAGAAAATTTTCAGGTAAATGTAGCGTGTCACTAGTAGCCCTTTCGGATCATTGTAATAGAATTGAGTATCGGGTTTCGGCAAAGGGTTTCATTATTGTTTCGTTTTCCGCTCCTCTTTCGGAGACGGCGCCGTCCCGAAGGAGCTTCGCTCGAGCAGCCCCCCGGCTGCGAAATTACCTCACAGAACCCTCGTTTGCGTTTAACATAAGACTCGGGGAAACGGGTACAAAGAATATATTTCCCGTCTCCGTCTTTCCTTTCTTCCTCCTACCTTTTTTTCTTCCTACCGCGAACGCGCGCGGGTTCCGCAATTACGCTCGCGCGATGAAAAGTAATTGCGCAACCCACACGCTTCGTGACCTTTCCTCAACTTTGTTGTGTAGGCCACATGCATTCCTTAAAACGCGCCGGTTATTCCACGATGAAATGATGCGCACTGCACAGAGGTCGAAGGGGAATAGCACGCAACGCGAGTACCACCTCCCCGGCCGACAGATGGAGCCACGGGCCTCCGCGGCGCTCGTCCTCGAGTCCTCCTCCCGTCCATTTCGCCATCCCCGTCGTCGCTCGTTATCCCGATCAATCGCGCGCGTTTTACATCCGTTCGCGGTCGTAAGTGATACAGTTTCTCCAATCATTTTACTTCGTTGCCACTCCATTACGTCGTTTGCGTGCCCACGTAGACCGAAGAATGAGGAAAACGATGGAGATGGAACAGAAGCGGCGGACCGCAGGTATAAAGGTTATACTTGTAAGTACGCTGCGAAAGACACTCGTCGATCGCTCAATTACGGTATCGCGTCATAACAAATTGCATAGCCATTGGCAATTTGAGATTCGCAAGAAGAAAGACAGTATATTTAATTTCTCGAATTACATTTGAAGAAGATCGAAAAATTCGAATTCAATTAAAATTGAATACGCACTAAAAGCGTTAAGTATTATATACGAATCGAAGAAGTATGAATTAAATTTCGAATTTGGTCAAAGTACAGTCGAGAATATTTTGACGGAAAAAGTTGAAGTTATCTTTCCATCAAAAAGTCCTCGATTCTTAGTTACTTCGATCACATTTCTAAGACAAAGCTCGTAAATGTGTCTCATCCGAAGAATCGTAATGTTTATTTCCGTTTCTGGCAAGATGTAAACACAAATCCGGATGCACACGAGCGTGACTGGTCTTGTGCGCCAGGTGGAACGCTAATCACATAAATCTCGTACAATCGTGTTGTAAGATCACTAATTAGTTTAGCACAATATTGCAGCCGTTCCATTAGTGTTCTCGTACGAAGAAACTTCCCGAAGCGGCTCGTTGG
>NW_012029648.1:0-1043 GCF_000956235.1 Wasmannia auropunctata | reverse complement strand
GATATGCCTTCTAAAAAAAAAAGAAAAAAAAAGAAAAAAAATTTATCAGAACCCTTCTATTATCAAACCACCGTCGAGAAAGCGCGCCGATCGATTTACCCCTCCCGTTTCGTCTCGCTCGCGCATAAACGGGTTCACCTAAATGGGGTCTCGGTGTGCAACCGGCGAAAACTGGATCGTCGTCGTCGTCGTCGCTTTGTTTACTCGCGCGAGGAGAGCGCATTTCGGCGACAGGAGTTCCGGGTTCGCAGAAGCGAGCGCGAGAACGCGAGCGAAGATCGAGATCAGGCGGAGAAACGGCGCGAGTTGAATGCGTCGTATACGAATTTCCCACATTTTCCGTTCTCCTCGAGAACGGTCGACGAGTACGGGTCACGGGTTAACGCAGCCGAATGAATCGTATAATCACAGGCCTCGGAAATAGCACGATCGAAGATGAAGCCTGTTTGTTAAAGTAGATGTCGACCTGCGCGAAAGCCTTTAAAACGAAGCGCGGGCACGTTCGATCTTGTAACGTCTCATTCGTCACATCGCCTTTAGAAAACATCTTCAAGAATCTTCATTGACGAATATGATAGCAGATATTGATTATATGTTACACATAAAAAAATCTTAGGATAAATTAATTGTCAAATTAATAAATGATAAAAGATTATAATAACAATAAGCGACCTTAGATTAATACGTGTATAACATGTACGTATAACATAATTAAGGAATTAACTTTTTGGTTTAAAATCTTCGCGCTTAATAATATTTTAATATGAATTGATATATACATATATATTTATATTTAGTTCTGTAAACTACGCGAGTTGATAAGAGATTAATTATCAATTGAGAAACCATCGATCCGCGATTATCTCGAGAAATACACATATTTTCTTGAAAACAATATGCACATAGAATAAATAAATGTATTAAATTTAAATCGATTAAAGAATTCTCAGAAATAATCCACAATTACCGCGCCGATTCCCATTAGCCTATATAACCTCGCAATTGTAAATGTATTAAATAAGTCTTTATAATCCTTCCTTTTA
>NW_012029647.1:0-1181 GCF_000956235.1 Wasmannia auropunctata | reverse complement strand
TGTGTGTGTGTATATGTGTGGAACCAAACGCGTGCGCGCAAAACGGTTCGGGGGAAAAAAATGCTTCAGGAGAGCGCGCGGCAGTCGGGACGAGGGTCGAACGGCATTCGTAAGTTCAACCCTTCGGTTTGTGGGTTTTTCGCGATTGGGGGACGCCCTGTCGAATTTGTCGACGGATTAACAACAGGATTTGCGGATGGCACGTTCGCCAGGAGTTATATCGTATCGCATACCGTCCGTTCGCTGTCTTCTCGCCGCTAACTTTATGCAAAATTCTGGTTTACATTCTGGTTTATATTAGTTTTAACTTTCTACGCCGTGATGTTCGCAATTTGAATATATAATAATGTTGCAACGCGATAAAGAAATTGAGAAACGATTCGATCAATAGGTTACTTTAATCCTATTTTCCAATTCCAGTTAATCTAATCGCTTAATGGAAATCGATCTGCGCAAAAGTTAAATATTTTATTCCCTCCGAGGTTTTCCATTTTTGCTTTCTCATTATTTTAAAATGTACAAAATATACATCCGTAAAATAAATAAATACACGCAGCAAATTTAGCTTTTTCCGTATCTCTGACATCTTATTTCCATAAATAACGGAATACGAAAGTGTGTCAATGAATGTCAACTGAATTTTGAAGGAGAGATAAACTTAATTATTTGGATAGCATTTATAAACAAAATTACATATATATAATAAAACACAAGATAAATAACAAAATTCAATAAAAATTCAAACACTGTCGACTGTACGTCCATTACATCTGTTGTGTCATGTCTGTTTCTTGTTTCGGTCGCTATTAGATTGCCGCCACCATATTTGGCGAGACGGTGGACGGTGCGTCAACGTCGCTGCCGATAATAGATAATGCCGATAGTAACGAAAGCCGACGTCGCGCGATAATGCCACGTCTTCTGTAATGCCAGAGGTGACTGACTGTCGATCCTCGTTGCCGCGCGACATCCGCGTGACGCAAGATGTCCGGCGATCTGTTGAAATCGACGGCAAGATTGACGATTCGCCGACGAATAATTAAGAATTTCGTCAAAAGTCACGAATCAGAGATTGAAAGCCAGATATAGGATAGACAAGAATATTTTTTCTCTCGAGCTCAGATTTCAAAATGCCATTCACGAAAATGAAAGTAATTCTGATATTTATTCGCGAAAATTAT
>NW_012029646.1:0-309 GCF_000956235.1 Wasmannia auropunctata | reverse complement strand
CTTTATATTATATTATTGTTTTATTTTATTTATATTTATAAGTTTATCGATGTGCTTTAGAAGATATTAATTCAAAAGTTGATTTGCACAATAAAGCCTTAAGGAAAATGCATACGATATTTAATGTTTAATTAAATTCATTACTTCGACCTTCATTGTCTTATATTTCCCGAATTTCTCCAGGGGAACATGAAAGTCTGTTGTGAGTGAATTCCTACGGGAGTGCTCTACTTTCCCTCACAGAGAAGCTATCATTTTAATCCGGAAAATTAAATTAATGAAGCTAGAAATAAGCTTTCCCAAAGTTTG
>NW_012029645.1:0-1822 GCF_000956235.1 Wasmannia auropunctata | reverse complement strand
GTGTGTGGTGTGTGTGTGTGTGCGTAGGCGGCGGGTACACGCGCGCATACGTATGCTAGACAAACCCCCGTCCGAGAGAGGACCGTTGTAGATAATGGCCGAGCACGAAAACCCGTATTCCGAACTTCCGTATTCCTACGAAGCCGTACGAACCGCAGTACGTGTGTTCATTTGCGAATATTTTCGAATTCCGGGAGGCGGAAGCCCGTAACCAGCGCCCAACCCCCGCCGTTTCAGGGGGTAGCGGAGGGTCACGAACGTCCACTCGGACCTGTCTGCATCTGCTTCCACCCGCAGAACGACACTGTGCACGATTGCGAACACGATATCGGCATTTTCCGCTCTCCCCCCGTTGCGTTCGCGCGCGAAAGATTCTAATCAGATTCGATTGCAGGACGACCGTAGAAAGGTATAGATAGCCGCGTTCGACTGCATCGACTCGGGCCGCCGGATAATTTCCGCCCGACTCGCGACAACAAATCGGAATCCCTTCGCGATAATAAGTTTCGAAAAAATTGCCGCGAATTCTGCGGCGCGTGGAAATTTCGAATTTCCTTCTCTACCGAGAAGTTTCGAGTCCCGTCCTTCTCTCAGGAAATGGACGGTGGTGGAAACATGTTGTTAAAATAAATAGCGCTCGTTTACTTTGGTTTGGTTGTTGGTTTTTGCAATTGTTATTTTTCGTATAATTTGGCCCGCCGCTCGCAACCGCTGCGCCCGGTATCTATCGGCGCCGTTTAAAACCGTTGGCTTTTCCGCAGCCGCAAGTTACAGATCGTCGGGCGTTCACTGGACCGTATGACTCTCCATTCGACTGCATCGACGATATTGGCTTTATCTTTCTTCTCTTCCACTCGAAGTCAATAATTGTCAGCGGAGCACCGATAGATATCCTCGGCCGTACGACAAACGCATTTTATTCCGGCTTTTCTTTCTAGCAAACGAGAGCGTTTTTCTATTACGACAATCGTTCCACACATGCACACACACACACTCTCTCGCTTGCGTACGTTGCTGCTATAATGGATTTTGATTGTAAATTGAAAACCCGACGATGCGAAAGATTATCGCGCTGTTTCATTCATAGACACGAGATACATACGGCATTGTCCATTACAAAAAAAAGGCAATCAGCTGTATTTTCATTTTGATTCGACAGGCGCGTGTACGATACCGCGCACGTTATTGGCATCGAGATAAACACGAGTGATAAATAGATAAATAGAGATGGAGAGAAAGGGAGAGAGAGAGAGAGAGAGAGAGAGAGAGAGAGAGAGAGACTTTTCTAAATTAACGTTATATGCATAGTAATGGAATATCATGTAATTTGTGGCGTTCACGGCAGCGTGTGGGAGTTCCGTGTGCAACTGCAAATGTTTGGACTAATCCGCATATTATACAAAGTATTGTAAATCCGATTACGCGCGACGTAATGTTGCTGGTCGGCGTCACACATAACGAGAACGTCAGTTGCATTGGCAACGACCTCATTTCCAGATCTAATTCGGCATTTGCGACCGCATGCATCATTCGCAAATCGGTTCGCATGCCTTTCAACGTGATCGAAAGCAAACGACAAACACTGCTGTCATTAAATCACTGTTGATAGCCCGGGCACATCTATAGTCGCGCGCATTGTAACGAGAATGCGGGAATTTTTGTGGTAATGTTTAATAAAGACCGGAGTACGAAGAACGTGCAACACTTATAGGATTAAGGTAATCGGATCAGACAATAAAAGCACAGATTCGCATTACAAAACATTTAATTATAATATTTTATTTAAATTGCAGTTTTATCATTGCATCGACGTTTCTACTTC
>NW_012029644.1:0-885 GCF_000956235.1 Wasmannia auropunctata | reverse complement strand
GAATTGTGTGAAATATTACTTTATGAATTAGTTAGTTAGATATTACAAATTTTTATGTACAAACAAATTATTAAATATTTCTTATTAAAACATCGAATTTCCGAAATATTTTTAATTTAAAATAATTAAAAAATTAATATTTAACTGTATAACCAGTCTCTCTTTCAAAAATAATGTTATATAATTTTTGAATAATGAAAATTTAAGAGAGACTAAAAGAAAATTGTTTCTAAATGGAGTGAAATACTCTTACTTAATTATATGCAAAAACCACGTGTTCTTAAAAACTTGTATACTCTTCACGAGTGTGCGAAATGAGTTTATTTCGAAGACATAAGATAATGTCGGAAGGCGCGTCTGCAAAACGAGAGAAATGCAATAATGTAAACATCTCAAATGATAATCCGCAGATGCGAACGGTCCATTCAGCTGGTCGTTTACATAAAACAGACACAGTTGAATCTTTTTCATTTAAGGTTCTAACTAAACTTTCAGCTAATCTTGACACTGTCAATGCACGAGCATAATCGTTGCTGCGTTATTGAAACAGAATCCGTACAGGATGCTGCATATTCCGATTTATTACATCACCATCTAATTATATCAAGATAAAATAGTTAAAACATTTAAAAAATTTCAAATTTGCAACTGTGAATGAATCTCGTTTTTAAACATAATAATGATATTGATTCTTCCTGATTGATTAATTACTGTTTGCGATTTTGCCAAACTTGTAGTTATTATATATTTGTTGTGATATTTATAAACTCCAACAAGACTTAAACAATGTTTCATGTTTAGAATGACGAAACTATAGACACGTATCTTATTTAATGCGTGAAATTCCTTAATGCCAGTATGTGATAAATTAATTTATCGACCGGA
>NW_012029643.1:0-981 GCF_000956235.1 Wasmannia auropunctata | reverse complement strand
GCACCCCTTCGAATTGCAAAGGCATTTACAGAGTCGGAAATTGTTTTACCGCAGAGCGAGACAAGTTCCGAAGAAATGTTCTTCGGCGAGAGATAGTGCAAATTTCACGTAGAGAAACACGACGTTTGAGAACCGCTGCCGCCTGATAAAGCAGTATTATTTTGCATCGTTATCGAGAGCCGTATACGTTGTATACACTTAAGGGTCAAAGTAGCAGGCCATCTTGGTCAGATAAACGCACAAAAAAAAACACATTCGCTAGTCACGCACGGACAAAGGAAGAAGACTTTTAAGAGTTAATCTTGCCTGATGCAATCGCCTTTGAATATTTTTAATACTTCAAAAACTGGAACTGGACTGCTTTCCAGAATGTCGCGAAACGTTTGAGAAATGGGTCTTCCAATTCCTTGTAACGAATTTACATGCAAATTTTTTTTTTCAGTCTAACGAAGCTTCGATTCTCAAATCTTAAGAGAAATGTAAACGGTACCTGATGACATCAATGCCTTTTATTCCGAAGCGGACTCTTTTCGAAATTCCGAAGAATCCCACAGTCAAACTCCTGCACAGACTGACGCCCGACACTGCGCTCGAGGAAGTTTGTACTGTCGACAGGGGAATGTATTTACAAACACGAGCCGTGCGAGTTATTGCTGATCGTGACGAGATTGAACAACACGTACTAGAAAATCGCGCCGAAAGAATGTATTATCTGCGATTTTTCTTTATCAACGGTATTTGCAGTGTATCTACACAGCTATATAATCTAATCGCAGCACATATTGAATGTCTCCGAACTAATATTGCTATTGGAGAAACTGTACTGGAAATGTACTGGCGAAAAATCGTGAGAGATAATGTGCAATAATTAGATTGATTTTTACAAAATTGGATTTAATTTTTAATATCTGTTTAAAGCTTCCATGGAATTCGTTGAAAAATCAGCCAAATTCACGTAAAAAATTTCAACCAGTCAGCATT
>NW_012029642.1:0-432 GCF_000956235.1 Wasmannia auropunctata | reverse complement strand
GCGCGCGCTCGGCTCGCTCACGTTTCTCATGTGTGTGCCGTGTGTGTCGCTCCGTCTTCTCTAAAACTCGAACTCGGTTGGTCGGTCGGTTGGTCGGTCGGTCGGCAGGACGGACCGACGAGATGGAATGGTCTCACAAGTTCGGCTTCTCGCCGGTGGCGAAGAATCAACGGGATTGCCCGCTCGCTGCCGCGGTCCGCAGAAGCGTGCATAAGAAGAGCGGGAGGTAGGGATGAACCAAGCGGAAGCCTGGTCGTGCTTAGGGATGCTGAAGATACCAAGTCGAGATATCGAGATACAAAGTTGGTATCGGGTACTTTCGCCTCGATAAATTCTGCCCAACGCGCGGCGCATTAACGTCTATAACACTTCTAGCGTCTTCGGATGAGGGAAAACTCAGGCAAAAATAGCAATTAAAAGACAAATAAATTC
>NW_012029641.1:0-482 GCF_000956235.1 Wasmannia auropunctata | reverse complement strand
ATATATCCATTCACGTGATGAGTATACCGTCAATGATATATCGGAGAAATCGTTTCATTTCAAATTTAAATATCATATCCATCGCGTTAAAGATTCGCATTTGTCTCTTCCTGCGAGTATCGCATTGTCTTCCTCTTTTCAATACGAGCCCGCCTCCGTAACGAGTCTCGATAATTACCCGGGCGCCCACGCGGACGCGCGCGACGAGTCCTGAAAAAAATCGACGATATAGCGCCGCGCGAGATGACAATGATTATCCCGATAAATTTGCGCGGGCTTCCACGGCGTCGGCGTGCACGTGCGGATTGGAGAACGCCGTTAAAGAGATATAAAGAAGTACCTCCATTCTCTAGTCTATGTGTCCCGCTAGAACGAGAAACATAGACGAGCATTTAGAGGCGAAGACAAGAGGGTATTTTTTTGCGATCTGAGGAAAATATGATGAGTGATTCTGATCGTGCGAGTCAGAAGATATAATACGA
>NW_012029640.1:0-917 GCF_000956235.1 Wasmannia auropunctata | reverse complement strand
TTTAAACACCATAGTGCTACTCCAGCTCCTAAGCCGTGTAGTAAAACGATTGGGACCTTCGGCGATTCCTCATTCAATGAAATGGTCCATATCTTATCCGCTGGTCCCACAACCGGCCCAATATCGACAAACCATCCTCGATACGCTGTTTTCAAGCCTGCATTTCGATTAATAATGTATATGTAAGAATTTCGGTCTAGCCGCAAGTTTAATCATAATATTAATACGATATTGTTTATCTCGCTTACACGACAAAATCTTCTTCTCTGCAGCACGTAACATTGTCGATGACGATCCAGACCAGCTAAACCATCCCCAAATCCAGCTGCTGCAACGATAAAATTACGATTATTTCCTTCTTGGCATTATGAGAACTAAGAAAAAGGAATCTTCTCGATTTATCCAACATATCGACGAAATTGAGATGAATCAGCGTTTGATAGCAATTTGTGTTAAGTCACGCTTCCGCATCGAGAGACAGGTACATACGTACGTAGCGAAAACGGTGTGTATTAATAGCCGTTATATCACAGTTTCCAATTATTACTCGCTCCTGCTCGCGCAATTCGCCACGTGCCACCGCAAAAGATCTATCGCGCGCGGTGTGGCCTTGAGATGCCTTAGAAAAAAAAAAAAACTAAAAATGTCTACCTTTCGAACCGTAAACACGATTCGCGATCACCTACACCGCTTTATTATGGTGTTCGGCTCGTTACTTTCTTCGCGCTACAACCCGCCGTCATCCTCGTTCTGCCAAATGACGTAACGTCGCGATACGATCGCGGTTCAAAATCGCGACGTAATCGACGAATCGTGACGGAATCTTTTCGCGCAATTCTATTTCGCTCACCTTTTCGCCTGGACGACTTCATGGTCTGCCATGGGTGCGAGGCGATGACGACGACGACGACGACGAC
>NW_012029639.1:0-300 GCF_000956235.1 Wasmannia auropunctata | reverse complement strand
TAATTTACGCTAATGAACCTAGTAAAAGTCATTTTCGCGTCATTAATTGTCAAGATGCTTCGATTTTATTCTATTAGAAGGAGGAAAAGATCTGCCACTTTCTTAAACGATATTCAACGAAGTGTACAGCTGCGTTATTATTAATTTTCCATTTAACGAGCACGACACGAGCGCACACATTTCACTCAGAAATAATGTTTTCGAATATCCGCGAACACGTGTTGACACACACGCGTCGAATATTTTCTTTTCTCCGTGGCACGATACCGAGCGCACATTTTTATCCGACTTAATTTATAT
>NW_012029638.1:0-783 GCF_000956235.1 Wasmannia auropunctata | reverse complement strand
GATCGGAAACGTCCAGGTAACGGATGCCTGATTTATGACAGTCGCCGTCGGTCGTTCGCAAACCTTAACGATTTTTCTATTTTCGTAAAGGCCGAAAAAAAAATAGTTAATGGGACTCGTTTCCCCACCTTTGTCGGTTTAGACACTATCAGCATTTACTTCATCAGACCGTTCGCATGCCAAGATAAATGCAGAAACCTAAACGACTTTTTCTTAATCAGTCCGTTATTTTCCGAGCACTCTTGAACAATCGACCGACGGAGGTATTGCGTATGCCAACTCCGATAAGACGTGACTCGGCCGTAACTGCTTCGTAAATCGGCGCGAACGTCGGAAACCTTGAACGAACGCTCGCGTCTCCTGCCTGACGAAAGACGAGCATCGCGATAAGAACGCGCTCAAGTGCTAACCAAGAGCCATTGTCTCACCTATGCCCAATAAAACGATCACAGATCGGGAAGAAAATCTTTAATTTCACGATCTTTAAATATCTCGTAATATATAATATAATAATCATTCGATATCGCGTATTTTTTTTTTATAGAAGAAAAGAAGTCGCTAAAATTAAATTCTATCTAAATCGAATATCATCGAGGTTGTAAGATATATGAAAAGATGCGCATTTAATTACGACGTGTTAAAATTGCTTCCCAAGCACTTGCTATCACGCATTTAAATTCCCCAATACTTAGGTCATATTAAAAGGATATACTCGTGTATACCAATCTCGGAATATTTAAGGTCCGCTTTCACTAATTAATTTTCATCGCAGCTTAATCCATT
>NW_012029637.1:0-714 GCF_000956235.1 Wasmannia auropunctata | reverse complement strand
TTGACGTATATTAGCGCTTTTGGCGTGACAACGATAGCAATTAAAGCCGCCTTTCATTTTGCATATAGTAAGCGATAGCGTGCGCTATAGCTGAAACTGATACGCACGGGATGCAAAAAATATTAAAGAAAAGTCATTACTATGATATTTCTTGACAACGTTATTTTTTGACAATCATATCGCGGAATATCCAGAAATTATTAATCTAATAATTTTAAGACAGTATGTTTGATGTATGTGTATCTTGCCTAAAGCTAACAAAATTAATAATTTGAGTGCGGAATGTATAAAGAAATTTTACAGCCGTTATTGCGAGAGATACACGCACAATATGATGAAATTCACCAATTTATGCAATTGTTTCACATAATAATAATTGGTACAATTTTTCCAAATCATGTCTTCGAATAATTAAATGTCCGTCATCAAAAGGAACATAAAGAAAGCGTCATATAAAGAGAACTTTTATGCAATTGCGTAATTGTTGATTAAGGCAAGTACATAACAAGTACAACATCAGCCTATTATAAGATTTCTACCTTTTATATTACATAAATAAACATTAACTTTACTTACATTGTAAAATTCTAATAAATGTATTAAAAAAATATGTGACATTTCCGCGATTATCTGGAGCGCGATATTAATCGGTGAGGAAGCGGAACGAAAAATAATGGATAATGCGATAAGAAGTCGATGAACTTCATCAACGTC
>NW_012029636.1:0-726 GCF_000956235.1 Wasmannia auropunctata | reverse complement strand
TCTCTCTCTCTCTCTCAGAAATAATACGAAGGATTAAAAAAAAGTGAAATCCATCTAAATTATAAATATAAATCGTCTAAATTACAATAATAAATATAAACTATAAACATTAAATTAAATCCGATTGCAAGAAATATGAGCAACATGTTTCAGAAAAGAGAATTACAGAATATTCTAAATTAAATCAATAATTTTCAGGCATCAGAAACATTTTTCATTGCATTCATCTGCTCGCATTACTACGTTATCGTGCATTAATGCACATCGAATTACGTGCGTGGCGTATAATATTTGTCTTGTCTGGGTGAATATTTAGCGAAGGTACGCGTCGCGCGTATGAGGTCGGCTTTGGAGAAACGTGCCAGCGCCGAACGTCGCGGGCAAGCCAGGTCGTTAATCTGCGGCTGCAATCTCATTTCTGCTAATTGGCTGATAGGCGCGCTCGATACGGACGATACGGCGATGCACGGCGGACATACGTGCACGCGGAAAGGACCGAGGAAGGCGCCTGTAGGAAAAAAGGGCACGACAGGTACTTACAACGCACACGCGCGTGCTACAACCTTCCACGGGGCTTTTCAAGGGAGACACTCATGCTCGTCCTCGACTATACGCGCGTTCACTCTATTCTGATTCCACTTTTTCCCCTCCCGCCCATCTGTTTTTGTTTCTCTTACCCTTCCTCTTGTATTCCTCGTTTTTACCCCGCTTTGTCACGTTGTCGAG
>NW_012029635.1:0-735 GCF_000956235.1 Wasmannia auropunctata | reverse complement strand
ACACATGATTAATTTCTTTCGAAAACAAAGTGGTTTTTTATGAAACATTGTCTCTATTCGTAACCATATTTCTACTATATATTACTGTCGGCTGTCCCATCATTCAAGAAATTTTAACGACACCTAGACACCGCTATCGCGTGTTCTCAGTTTATGCGGCCAAGTTGTTACCTGTCCCACAAAGCACGCGGGTTTCGGAGGAGAATACAATCTAGTTCGCCTCTTCGCTCGCATGTTAAATCGTCCGTGGTGGCGTTCATAAGGTTAATAAATCCGCAATGCGCAATGAGTTGCAGGAAAGCAACGGACATACATTTTCTGGTGTTTTTTTTTTAAATGACGCTGAGGTCATCTTACTTTATTATTTGATCTTTGAAGAATGTACATATTACGAATTCCTTATGTTATTTTGCAGAAGTTTCATCTATCTAAATAGATATACAATTGAGATCGATTACGTCGTATTTGTGATAATTTATTTTTATTTGGACATTCTCTCTCTCTCTCTCTCTCTCTCTCTCTCAGAAATAATACGAAGGATTAAAAAAAAGTGAAATCCATCTAAATTATAAATATAAATCGTCTAAATTACAATAATAAATATAAACTATAAACATTAAATTAAATCCGATTGCAAGAAATATGAGCAACATGTTTCAGAAAAGAGAATTACAGAATATTCTAAATTAAATCGATAATTTTCAGGCATCAGAAACATTTTTCATTGCATTCATC
>NW_012029634.1:0-635 GCF_000956235.1 Wasmannia auropunctata | reverse complement strand
CTATTTTAGAATTTAATCTCTATACCTTATTAACTTATCTTTATAAGATTTAAAAAAATGCATGATAGAGGTTATCATTGGCATTTTCTTTATCTTTAACTATTTTGTAATTAATTAATTCATGTATGTGAATACATCTTTGAAATTATGGACATATAATTATTCAAATCGTCACTTTCCTCTAACATCAATTTAATACTTATAATTTAAAGCTTAATTAAAAATTTCTTTGACTAATGAATTTATAACAGAGCGGGGATATATTTTTTTTATTTCATAAAATTATTAATTTTATATATAAATAGCACACATGATTAATTTCTTTCGAAAACAAAGTGGTTTTTTATGAAACATTGTCTCTATTCGTAACCATATTTCTACTATATATTACTGTCGGCTGTCCCATCATTCAAGAAATTTTAACGACACCTAGACACCGCTATCGCGTGTTCTCAGTTTATGCGGCCAAGTTGTTACCTGTCCCACAAAGCACGCGGGTTTCGGAGGAGAATACAATCTAGTTCGCCTCTTCGCTCGCATGTTAAATCGTCCGTGGTGGCGTTCATAAGGTTAATAAATCCGCAATGCGCAATGAGTTGCAGGAAAGCAACGGACATACATTTTCTGGTGTTTTT
>NW_012029633.1:0-1179 GCF_000956235.1 Wasmannia auropunctata | reverse complement strand
GTGGTATCGCGCAAATCGCCAAGCGTAATCAGTCCTCGCGCGGTGACCACAGGATCGGATACCTTGAACTTGCCTCCAAAGCTTTCCCTTCAATCGCACTTGGTTGTAGAAACGAGTTTATACCTCAAGCTCATTTTTCCCGTCTAATTTACATCAAAACTTGTCTCTCTATCCTATCTCGAACTTGTATATTTACTTCAAATGGCAACTTTTTAACAATTAGGTACCAATGCTCCGCCCCGGAACCGGCGCGAATCGAACGAGTGTTCGTTCGAAATATTGCTATACAATCACGATAGATTTCCCTTTCGGTAGATTCGGAGCGGCAGATCAGATTCGACACTCCGCGAGACGCGCATCCAGACCGAGGCACGCCCGTTTCTTACGAAATATACCCGCGAGAGCCACGAATGTGTCTCCGAGGATCGTTCGGGGAAGTGGTGTGTCGCGCGTCGTCTGGGGTTCGTCGAACCTCTCCGGTCTATCTATCGTCCGGCCGCGGCCGTCGTCCGCGGCGAACGTCCCGCGCTTATCGGAACGACGATACAGGGAAACTCGTTCGCGTGCGTATAGTCCGCTCCGCGGTCGCGCGACAGCGTAAAGTCGACTGCACAATCGCGTGCGGGTCGCATTACCGCGACGAGTATGTATGTATGTATGTATTTATGTATGTATGTATGTATCTACGTGCTACGTGCATGCGACGCGAGACCGCGGCCCCACCGCGCGCTAGGCGAAACTAAGAGGGTCCCTCGGGATATCACGCGCGACGGGGCATATACGCGCGGGCCCCCGTGTACACGCCTATAAGGTAACCACGTATATACGGAGGCAGGTGGCGGTAGACAGGTGAACGTGTTGGCGGAACACAGGAAGTGCCGGAGACAGAGAGGCGAATACAAAAGCCCTTTCGGGATAGAGGGGGAAACGACGACGACACCGGCGGAGGTAGGAGAGGGAGTGAGAAACTCGCCAAGTGCCTAGAAACAGAATTGTGAAGAATCGCGGTGTGCGCGTTCTTTACAATTAGCCGCGGGAAAATCCTCTGAAAAGCGCGCGTCGCGCTTCGGATTCTTTCGATGGAAAGAATCGAATATAAGTAATATATGATATTCCGAATCAATTTATTCAAGGATTTGGATTTATTCCAGAATTAATCTGGATTCGAGAATTTTCTTT
>NW_012029632.1:0-590 GCF_000956235.1 Wasmannia auropunctata | reverse complement strand
TTTCCTTGAGTAATCGTTGACTGTATAACAATGATTTACTTTATCCCGTATAAGAAAAGCCCGCATCTTAATTCTGTTTCGAAACCAACTACCAGTATCGCAAGAGAGAAAAGCGTCCTTGCTCCTTTCCGAGACGAAAAGATCTGCCTGCATCTGTCTCCGCATCAGCTGCCTCTCTTGTGTAAAACTAAACTTCCTATCCTGCCCACACATCTGTTCTAGCTCTCGTGGCACATTCGTAATGGATGTTGCGCGACGTATCTCGACAATAAGAACGAAACGAAGCGGTATTACATTCACTGATCTCTAAACCTCAATTTTTTTCTTTATATTCCGTGTACCACTTGTGATATCGTAAATGGCATGACGCGCTTGTTTCTCTTTAGCGTCATAATAATTCAATTTTACTTTCGTTACATGTAATACGTAGATATGTAGATATACATATATATCATTCAACAAGTCTCATTTTAGCACCAGTCACTATTCGCTGAGTAATAAATAATAATACAATCGATTCGTTTAAACGAACATTTTGTCATTTTATCATTTTTATTTTATCATTAAGTCAATTTTATCATTTAAGTCCT
>NW_012029631.1:0-915 GCF_000956235.1 Wasmannia auropunctata | reverse complement strand
TTAGTGCAATAAAACATATATTATTAATAACTTATACAAACATAAATGTCCCCATCATCCCCTAATATAATTATACAATAGTAATATTGATGCTCTCTTTAGAGTTTAAGAGCCGCTTAAGATTTAAAATAAAGGTAGCATTTTTAGATTTTAATTTTTTAGTAGAGTTGTCTATATCCATACATTATTCAATCGTTTCGCCGATCACGCGCTTGTCCATACTTCACGCCGCGTGCATCTGTCCCCCGATCACGTGGGCCGCAGGTGTAACGTGAACGTGCACGAGCAATCTGCAGCACACGATCGCGACACGATCGGAGAGTTTTCTCTTTTGAAGTAGGGATTTTCGTCGGGAGGATTCTCGTCCCGTATTCCAGGATACCAGGCGCAGGATACATACAAAGGTGTGCCTTGTCGAAGCGCACCGGCGATACGAGGAGCACCTGGCAAGACGATGGGAGGGATCGAGCACATGCGGAGGATAGGAACGGCGAACGCGCACCGTCCGGGGAGTAATGCTGGGAAGTGTGCAGCTGTCACAGCAGCTGCGAACCTCCTTCTATCCCTCTCTCTTTCCTGCTCGGTGACCGGCAGCTTTCCTCCGACGCCTCCTGCGCCTTTTGCCTCGCGTCGGCTGCACGCCGCCTAATTCCTGCCACGGCATACTGATTCCTTTACGGATTTTTATACTCCTTCGTCGCAGTAAATTCGTGAACGCAGCTGGAAGCCAGCACCGGCATAGCAACGGAAGGCCAAAATATGGCCAAAAGATGGTCTAGAGCACGTATTAACGATTAGATAGAATGTGCTTTTACCGAGATATTCACATTGTACAAATTTTTTAGAAGCTTTCCTAAAGTATGTCTAAAGTTTCTCTACGTTGTCTCTCAGTATTTATTGAAATAATGAATGTGT
>NW_012029630.1:0-1387 GCF_000956235.1 Wasmannia auropunctata | reverse complement strand
AAGATCTCTTTGAGACATTCGATACCTCGACAAATACCAAGTGTCAAAGGGTATTGAATCTCGAAAGTCTCCGTGGGTGGGCAACCAGCATTCGCTCCGTACGTGAGAGAATTCACTTCGATATATTTTCCAGTTCGATCTTTGCCAGAATGGGATTGTCAAGAAAATGAAGGAAAGCATTCAGGATAATAAATCGGCAAAGTCGAAAAATACGGATAAAGCGAGTCACACACCTGAAATAACATGCAGACGAAAGAAAGCAACGGAAAACAGGTATAAAAAAGCTTGGAGGCACAATAAGCAATAAAATTTGCAAAACTTACTTTTCAAACATCTATCATCGTCTTTGTATACTTCTCGATCTTTCCACTGTAATTTTTAAATTTCCAAATTTCTAAAATTTTTGCGAAATAATATTAATACGTGATATATATATTATTAATACGTGAAACATAATGAAATAAATAGAAATGAAGAATTGAAAAGGAAATGTTTTACGGTGAGAGAAATCGATGTAGCTGTTCTTGAATGATGTCTAACGTAAATCACAGATGAAACGTGCGAGAGAGCAGAAGGAATGATAAAAAAGCGACTGAATGTAAAATCTCTAAGATGCCATCGGGCTGAAGATACTCGTATGAGAAAGCCCGGCGGCTTATCTAGTTTGCATGGAAGTGTTCTTTGTGAATAAAGAAGACGTGTGGAAAACTCGCGTAACGTATCGCGCATGTTTCTCACAAAGAGCGAAACGCATTCGGAATGACACGGTTGCACGAGAATGTAAATCGTAATGCAAGAGAATTAAATTTTATTGCTGTGCAATTTGCGCCGAGGGTACACTTCATGAACGATTGTTCATTAAATCTGCGCTCGTAATTATAATTATTTGTTTGAATAAGTCTATAGCTTACAACTAGAATACTTATTGTTTTATTATACATTATATATATTTATAGTACTCAAATTATTTATAGTACTCGATATAATTAAATGTACATTTTCCTGATGGTCTCGATTATTGAGGAAAATTCTAAATAGAATCGCGTGTGCATCAGAAATGACATAAAAATTATCAACCTAATCGATAACACAAAAACACATGCATATTTTGCCTCATTGATTTCTATAACTAAATTTTCTTCATGTTGCTATTTTACTACCTCCATAGCATCTCTGTAATAATATAACGTGACAGAAGCACACACAGATACAATTGTTCCTTGCCTCAAGGACACTGAGAATTTGACTGTGCTGATACTTAACTAATTTTAACCACTGCATTAGTCCTTTGGCTATGTCATTGCGTATACACTTATCCCTATGCAAACGGGCTACAAACTACACGTGTAAGACGATCTCGAGGTATGTGTGCGTATGTGTGTATGTA
>NW_012029629.1:0-1177 GCF_000956235.1 Wasmannia auropunctata | reverse complement strand
ATGAATAAATAAAATATAATTTCATTAGCACAATAAATATAGCGTATCTTATATAATCTTGTGTTCTAGACTTTGTGTACATTCTTTTTGTACTGTTTTAACAAAGAACGGATTATTAGAAAATTAAGAGAATATTAATAATTAAAATGGGAAAACATACAGAATTTAAGTTACGACACATCGTAATCATCTTCCTCTCGCTTCCTCTTCAACGACTCGTCGGTCTCCATCTTCACGACCGGCAATGTCTGATTGGAAGTGATCTGTATCTTCGGCTTCGTTACTTGTGTCTTCACCGTTGTATTACTTGTTGTCGCTGCAAGTATTAACATAGATATTTAAAAAACCTCTCATTCATATTTAATTTTAATTAATTTCTTTTAATACAATTAAATTTAACATAATATTGAGTGAAAAATATATGGACTCTATAATATCAATTATAACTATGCATATATTTCACACAGTAATATATTAGAATCTTACTTGCGGGATTTCTAAAGGAAATATGGAATGGTATGGAGAAATGGGACTGCATGAGGTGAAATGGAGCTGAAATTGGAGATTAGAGAGAATTGGGCAGGTTATTTTATAGTGATTTTATAGTAAGATAAATTTAGCAATAAGGTGATTGCATACATTAGTAAGAAATTATTATAATTATAATAAATATCAAAAAACGATGCATTACCTGTGGAGAATTTCAAAACGGGTTTTGGTATAGAGATAGTTTGTGTTCTGGCGACGGTGGCAAGGGTGCCTGGCCTCTTGACAATTGATACAGCAGTCTTATTTCCCTCCACCTTCGGTCTCGGCTGTCCGCCGGATTGATTATTTCCTACCAGAGAATGCGCGGGCTTCTGAACGACCTTCTTCGTCGCATTTTTAAGCCTGTAATTCGTTGCGTTCAAGCAATATCGATCCGGCGGTAATCTGAGGCCGTTGTTCGGCTTGACAAAAGGCAGCGGAACGTTGTTCTTGGTACGCGCCACATCCAGTAGAACGTCCCGGGGCGGTGGATTCGTGAACGAACGCTCCAGCTGCATCTTGACCGCCAGCCTGACGTCGTCCAGATCGATAAACTTCTTTTTAGCGTGATTGGCGTATACTTTGCTGTCATCCAAAATACATGTGACATAACCTACAAGGAAATTCCATTTATCCAGGTAGTTTCTCG
>NW_012029628.1:0-1536 GCF_000956235.1 Wasmannia auropunctata | reverse complement strand
AGTGGATGTAAACTACATAGCAACATTACTTTTCTGCACCGTGGGTACACATATATAGAGCATTTTGAGGTAAAGACCGTAATTATGTCCTCTCTGAGGTTTCTCTCTGCATATAGTTGGTTAACCAAAATTACGCAAATGGAGAAATTATTAATTTCGTAAAAATATATATTATGTAAAATTATATATACATATATTCAATGTTTCTAAATATATATGCGTATCGTTCAAAATAAAATAGTCCAACCGAGCCCACGAAATGCAGCACAAATTGCAGGAAATATCATCAAATAAAAAATCGCACTAATTAAAATTCCGGTATTAACGGAGAGAAAGATTTTTTTCTCCCTTTATCCTAACTGATTGAATTCCATGAGATCTCAATATGATCTCAATTTTCACAAATGCGTAGTAGGTATTTAAATCGCATGTCTCTCAATCGTAAACCGGCGCATGCGCCCGCATAACCTGCGATGTAGCAGCAAGTCCGTGACGTGAGGTCGAAAATGTTTCGTTCTATTACACGTGAGTTATATCACCGTGAATTATGCCGATTGCCGTTAAATGAACGTCACGATGCTCGATCCTGACGCACCGTTCAGGCATAACGCGTATTTTAATCCCACGTCGGGTGAGATGCCGCCGTGCATCTGGACCGCGGACGATCGATGTTGTCCCGGAGCAAATTTCGCACTTCTTGCGTACTTTCCGTTTTGATGCCGCGCTATTGCATAAGATTGCATTCTGACATACGTCACGCTCGACGTGCGTCTACTTGCTCGCACCAGCTGTACCAGTTCCCATTCCGAAACGTTCGACCGATTAAAAATAATAAACGCTGTCATAACCTCTCAAACGCAACCTGGCTATTGATATTTATTATCATTCGTAATGACTTGTTTATATCTTTCTTCTTTTTTGTAGATAACGTCCCTCAGGGACTGGTGTCCCTGGCGCGTAATAATGTAGCGGCGTCGGGACCCGCTGCTGCTGCTGCTACATTGAAGGTTCAGACTAAACACATGGCCAAGCAGGCCACGGAGTCGTCCGTGCAGGAGGCGAAGGCGCCGCTGCCGGAGAAACAGAAGGTCGAGCCGTACAGCCCGTTCCAACAGCCCAGTAACATGGCAGAGTACGCCCTGGCCCGAATGGACGACATACTCAACTGGGGACGCAAAGGATCGCTGTGGCCGATGACCTTCGGTTTAGCCTGCTGCGCCGTGGAGATGATGCACATCGCCGCGCCTAGATACGACATGGACAGATTCGGCGTGGTGTTCCGCGCCTCGCCCCGACAGTCGGATGTCATCATCGTCGCCGGCACTTTAACGAATAAGATGGCACCTGCCTTGAGGAAGATCTACGATCAGATGCCTGAGCCCCGATGGGTCATCTCCATGGGAAGCTGCGCGAACGGAGGCGGATATTATCATTATAGCTATTCTGTGGTCAGAGGTTGCGACAGGATAATACCTGTGGACATTTACGTGCCTGGTAAATTTGCAATTATTTGTATTTTTTTATTTTATGTATACA
>NW_012029627.1:0-888 GCF_000956235.1 Wasmannia auropunctata | reverse complement strand
ATGACACCTTTATGCAAATTAAAATATCTTCGTATCCTCCAATTTCATCTTTCCCGATCTAGTGGCCATTATTAACCGCCTATCCGGCATCCTGTGTAGCGAATGATCTCCGCTCTAGAGCGGCGAGAAAGTGTTAATCGCTTTGCCCGTCGCTTTGTCCGTCGCATTTGCATTCCTTCCTCCTACCAGCTATTAATTTCGCTCGAACTCAGGGAGATTCGTGGTGAGTCCAGCAGACGGAGAGACCGAAGAGCAGTTGCTTTCCGATCGCGCCGCCTACGCGACCATGTCCAGTCGTGCGGACACCCCGACCCTGGCCTCGACCACCACCCACACGCCGAGCGGTCCGACCACGCCGAGCGCCGTGGCGGTGCCGAGGATCGCGGAAACGCCACCCCAGGCCGGAACCCCCGGCAGCGGCGGAAGCAGCAGCGAGACCAGCCCGTTCCTACCCGAGAGCAATTCCAACGTCCGAGACATTCGTAACACGCCGAGATGTTCCATACCCGGAGGCGAACGAGGTCCGGTTTTCTGTCGCTCATGTGAAGCGATTTTATATAAGAAAAATTTATACAACGCCCAAATCACAATAATAATAATTAACACGTTCTCTGCCATGATCATCAGTAGTCAGTGCGCTACGAAAAAAAATTTTTTTAATGCTTATAAAAAAAATTAATACCTAAAAATAAATAAAATTTTGAACAACATAACATAAATAGTTACATACCAATGTAAAATAAAAAAATATGTTACTCAACAATTAATAATTTTTACGTTTAATTATATTACGCGATATTTTATCATTATATACCTATAATAATAACAATTCTGTGGTGTACGTAAGACATATGAAACTCGCTGGGTAGACGACGTGTTAATTATCGC
>NW_012029626.1:0-867 GCF_000956235.1 Wasmannia auropunctata | reverse complement strand
TTACAAAAAAATTAATTAAAAACTAACGACAATGTTTGAAGAAGAGCAATCGCATATTAGAGGTGGACATTTTGAAAAATACAATGTAGACTTTGAGCTTTTTGTTTCAAAGCAGAAGTGCCTGCTCTGGCTGTCTCTGTCGCTGCATGAACATTCTTTTTGCAAAAGAACACTTTTTTGCTTACGCTTAATAATCTTATACATCACAGGTCTTCGTAACCGTGCTTTTGTGTGTATCTGGTACCTATGATGTGTGTGTTAACGGCACTGTGATCTCCGGATAATCTGCAACGGCTATCCTATATTTCAGTTTCAGTTTGTAAACTCCTTCCTATCGCTGTTTTACATCGCCTTCTATCTTCAAGATCAAGAGAGACTCAAGGAGGTGAGGATTCAGCCATCCCCCTCCCCGCGCGAGATGTGTTATAATCACATGAGAATACAAATTTCCATTTCAGCAATTGGCGGCGCTGCTCATAGCTCGCCAAGTAATCGGCAATCTGAAGGAATCCGCGATCCCGTATCTGATCGAGCAACTACGGCTGGCGCGGCTGAGCTTCGAGCTGTTCGGGGCGCTGAGTCCGAGCGAGGCGCGACCGCCACCCGGCCAGCCGGAGGGTGAGGAGATGCAGGGCGGTAAGGACACCGAGGAGAAGGACGAGCGGCCCGACGGCGGCAAAACGAAGCAACCGCGAAACGTCAGCCAGGCAGAATTGGAGAGTTCCCTCTACAGAGTAGGGCATCCCACTAATTCTCTACTTAGTGACGTTACGTTCAAGGTTTGGTCTAGATTTAGCCAATAGCTGTTTCGTTTTTTCTGGGAGCACTACACCGCACACGCATATCGACCTTCGAAGTACTCGCAAT
>NW_012029625.1:0-629 GCF_000956235.1 Wasmannia auropunctata | reverse complement strand
GTAATTTTAAAACATATTTCTGAGATAAATGAATACAAGATAAATGTAGATAATATTTAACATATTATAAATGTCAATTTTATTCAAGAAATGTGCTTTCACAATTTGTTTCCAAAGTATTCTATTTTTTGTGTTAATTTTGTATATAATGTCTGTATTATATTTTAATATCTTGTGTTATTTATCTTGTGTTAAATTAACACAAAAATTTGGATCGTTTGAGGCATATAAAATGTGTTAAATTTGACGTAAATTTTTCAACTGTGTACAGGATCGTACAGAGCGGTAAAATCTTTTTATCATTCTGTATATTTAAAGCTTGATTAATTGTCTATACACATTCGAGGTATATAATCCTCTTTCTCGTTTTCCATAATAAACTCGCTTCAATCTGCGAATCGAAAACACGAGTACGTTTGACGTCATCATTATCGGACACGAGTCGGAAACGAGCACCGCGCGTTACAGAATCACCCTCGCGTCGCGTCACCCGGCTCTTGCGGTCTCGCGGAATTGGAAATCCGAAGCTCATCGTCGCTGCCACCGTCGCGCTCGCTCTCCATGCACAAACAGGTTTGCATGCAAACGCTCGCTTGCCATAAGCCAGCCGGGCGCGCGCGCGCGCGCGC
>NW_012029624.1:0-678 GCF_000956235.1 Wasmannia auropunctata | reverse complement strand
TAAAATAAATAGCAGCGAAAGAGATTAACGGACTTTTAGCTCGTACAGCTATCTTATAAAGAAACGATATTTATCCAGTTTAGGTACTTACCTTTGCCGAATCTTCGATGAAAGCTCCAATAGTTATCACATGCAGAGTGACCTCGCGTGTATTCTCAAGTTCTTCTGGTGTCGCGTATAAACCATCGCTAAGGAAGTACGGCTCGGGGCAAGTTAATCTGCAAAAAATAAATATCCTTGTAATAATCTGTTCTCCCCTTTGGTAAATTTAAATTTGACAAAAGGCATCATAATTTAAAGGTCTCACAATTTAATAATGGACATATTCATCTCTTAAAAGCATATAAAATACATAAAATCTATCTTATTAATACGAATAATACATTTAGTTTTATGAAAGAGCTAAAATAATAAATATTATAAGAAAATGATGTTTTCATATATTTTTGTTTTTTTACAACGGCCCTTAAAGAGAAAATAACATTGGGGTCCATGATCCCGACGTTTGGGTCGACATCGGCTATCGTAACTGTTATCGTAATATCGAGATTTAATCGCAACATATAACCGTACGTGTGCTTAGTGTATCGTAAATTGCATTATCTCGACTTAATTATATTGCTGCGCGGTGAAGGAATTCTTGAGAGTCTTCGATGACGAATACCGAGCGAGAGAAAT
>NW_012029623.1:0-531 GCF_000956235.1 Wasmannia auropunctata | reverse complement strand
TTTTCCTCCTTCCCATCTACTTATCTCGTATCGCATATTATTGANATTTTTGATCTTGAACAGCACAAGTAGCCCTCTGGGAAAGGAAATTGGCTGTTCTCTTTACATGCGCGAATTGCAAGGCTTCATTCTACGATCCGTGAATACGTTCTTACTGCCGTACAAAAATCAAGTGGTTGTAGCCGAGTGGTAAGCTGTTTCTGCTTCTCTTCGTCTTTCATCGTTCGTCGTTAATAAATTATTAAATGTCAATATAATTTTAAGTTGCAAAGCTGTCGCGTCGAGATGCATAGAGCTATTTGTGCGTCATGCTTGCCTGCTGAGACCGCTGACTGATTTTGGGAAAGCAAAACTTCTGGCGGATTTCGCTCAGGTATGTCGTTTCCTCACGTAAAGACGGGCGTATCGAGATGCATGTGTAAGAGATTGAAACTTTTAGATGGAAGTAGCTGTGACGCCGTTGTGCCGTGGCGGTCAGATGGGCCTGCTCGAACAGCAACAGTACAGAACTCTGCGAGCGCTGAAGACTCT
>NW_012029622.1:0-656 GCF_000956235.1 Wasmannia auropunctata | reverse complement strand
GATCGATTCCCCTACTACCGGCCAGCAGACGAATGTCACCCTCGCGAATCTTCTCCATTATCTTTCCAGCCAGACAAACCGTGTGATAGCGAATCTGGCAGGGGGTTTGCCCAACGAGGGGAGCGTCGTCATCACCACGGCGCTCAAGGAAACGGACGAGTTGACCAAGACTCTGCTCGCGCCGTTGTTAACGTCCATTAGCGACGCGATCGAAAGTATTATTCTAACGATGCACGACGATCCCGAATTTAGAGAGTAAGTTCTTAATTTTCATGTTCCTTAATTTTCCTCCTTCCCATCTACTTATCTCGTATCGCATATTATTGATATTTTGATCTTGAACAGCACAAGTAGCCCTCTGGGAAAGGAAATTGGCTGTTCTCTTTACATGCGCGAATTGCAAGGCTTCATTCTACGATCCGTGAATACGTTCTTACTGCCGTACAAAAATCAAGTGGTTGTAGCCGAGTGGTAAGCTGTTTCTGCTTCTCTTCGTCTTTCATCGTTCGTCGTTAATAAATTATTAAATGTCAATATAATTTTAAGTTGCAAAGCTGTCGCGTCGAGATGCATAGAGCTATTTGTGCGTCATGCTTGCCTGCTGAGACCGCTGACTGATTTTGGGAAAGCAAAACTTCTGGCGGATTTCGCTCAGG
>NW_012029621.1:0-715 GCF_000956235.1 Wasmannia auropunctata | reverse complement strand
ACTCTTATTAAATGTTTTATTACGCGAAGCTGTAATGAATATATTTTCTTCATGTAATACGCAACAAATACGTATATAAATTATACGCGCGGTACGTAAATTTCTTATTTTTTTTTATCGATCAATAGCCAACTGAAAACATAATAAAACATTAATATATATTATCTAATACCGAGAAACAATTGAATTTTTTTGTACAATAAGCCGCCACGTTACGCATCAGTTCGCTGATGTTTTGTTTCGAAATGAAGTCCAAGGCATTTCTAAATTCAAATCTTATCGTCATGCTTTGATCCACTGCCGATAACATCCGACGATTTATCTACAATTGTTTCGCAAACACAATTTGCGTCGCGAAAACAATTCGTAGTCGACAAATTGATCGCGTGAGACCTTACGGAGAGCTAATAAAGTACACTTGCATGAAAGAAAAAAATAGATCTCTATCAAATTGCGATTTCAATGGAGCACGTTGATAAGTATATTAATCACGTTGACATTGACTTGTTCTCCTTCAATTCGAGTCACATGTCTACTCGTATAATGGCTGTTACAAGTGCTTGACAGAAAATTCTTTGTGTATCACAAAGAAATATTAATGAACATATATACAGAAAAAACAAGACTCGATTACTCTCGATATAGAAAATTTAACAATATTCTATCTGCACAATCTATTTTACAATATAAAAAAATTCTAATCCAAAAATAACGA
>NW_012029620.1:0-2046 GCF_000956235.1 Wasmannia auropunctata | reverse complement strand
AAATATATCGCGCGATATAAGCAAGAAAAGCGAAATACGTGTACGTACATGTATAGTTTACTTATACACGGTACGCCACGTGTAAATTCTCCCGCAAACGATATCGTAGAAGGTGTTCAGCGCACTTATTTCACCGCGTAGATATATCATATCCTATATCATCAACAAGTTTGCGTCGTGTGCAAACCGTATATTGCCGAGAGGTAGTTTCGGCCCATTCGAAATATCGCGTCTAATATGCGGCGTTAAAAACATAATAACAATGAAATGGCGGGGCGGCCGTTATGTTGTCAGGCATCGGGCGATGATTCGTCGATCCATGACGGAGCCGTGTCAAATGTGCCCTCTAGCTGTTCCCGTGTGCGCGCTTCAACACGGCCGGGCTCATTTGCGATCGGCCGCACTAACTCGCGCGTCGTTACATTAAATTATCATCCCCGTGATTCTGATGCACCGGCAGTTTGTACGGCGACTCGTTATAACACGATAATGGTTCTGCGCTCGTCTCTTCGCCGCGATTAGCGTTAAACAGACACCCGTCCACGCAAACCCGTGGCACCGCTACGCGTTTGACGATGGTGACGTCAATAACTGATGTATCTGCCGTTGGTGAATCCTCATTGTGACAGGTTACAGACTGTTATGGCCGCTCGACAACGACACTAATAGCCGAATCGAGATTCCGCTTCGATTTCGAGCTGGGTGTGATATTCCCGTATGTCTTTGGATTATCAATCACCGTGTGATATTCGTCTTATTATTGTTTAAGATAATCCGCTCCTATAGCGTGTGGAAGTATTTATCAATTATGTTTTCGGATACATCTGTGTATTTTTGCAATTATACGTAAACATCTTTCATTGCGCGGCATTTTGTTTGCGATACAATATGCCCGCATCGCAGAATTGTATCAATTTTTGAGATGATTGATCAATGGGAGAAACAGTCGTGTCAGACTGGACGGTCGCATTTGAAACAAAAGTTGCGGGAGATCGCCGGCGGTTCATATTTCGTTCGGGCATCGCCTGTGTTCTCTCTTTGTGTACAAACTACGTAATAATTGATATACGATGGGAACGCGAACACACATGGGAGAGGTTTTAATATGCCGGCCGCGCGCTTCCAATGTCCAAGCGCTCACCAGGATCTCCATTATGGCACGGGCGCATTGCAAACGAGATGCATCAGGAAGCGCGCGACCAATGCAGAACCGGGTGGATACTGATCGGCTTTTTTTTAAGTCCAACCCCGGCTGCGCTCGCTGCCCGCTCGGACATCGCCCCCGCCGCCGCCGCGCGCCACAAAAGTCGACAAAGTCGGCAACCCTTTTCCCGGCGTCCCGCAGGGAACGTGAAACGCGCTTTGTACGTCGCGATTTCGCGTTTTCGTTCGTCCGAGCACAATGACGAGGGCGGTCGTCCTTTTCTACTGAAAGGAAACCCGTAATCTCGTGTAACGGTATACTATCGGAAGACGCGGCCGAACGCATTCGCCCAGGAGCGCTATTAAATGACTTGCGAGCGATTTTTTGCGCGCCGCATCGTCGACGACAAAAATACGGAACGCTGGTTGACTCTTTGCTAAGCGAAAAGAGAATCGGACACCGAAAGACGCTTCTCTCCATTCCATTTCGAATTGAAAATACAGGGAAACTTCATTAGCAACGTTTTCAACGTTACTTTCCACGTTAACTCGGCGTATTTAATACCGAAAGGATTATATCGTATTTATATTAATCTATAATATAATGACGGATGCAACTAAAATTCTATTCATTTCATTAATATAATGCCCAAATTCCAATGGAAAATTTATCTTTAATATAATTTTGTATTATAATTATTAAACGGATTGGCATTCAAACATCGACAAGTTATGCGTGTACATGTCTAATGTCGGTAAATTAATATCAATGACACGATACTCTATTTCGATATTTATGTGTGAACAATCATCGATAATCTAATTAACTTTACGGATCGACAAAATTTTATATCGCACGTAAAAATGAGTAGCTAAAAAATGCTGTTTCTTTAAGAATGAATA
>NW_012029619.1:0-804 GCF_000956235.1 Wasmannia auropunctata | reverse complement strand
TAGCAACGTTAATTAGTACTAATTCAGCGACGTCGCAGTCCCTCTCTTTCTCTCTTCTTTGAGGAAACTTTGGTGGGAAGACCGTACATTTTCCTACGTGCGATTATTGATCGCGGACATTACTGGCGAGGTATACCGATGTAACATTAGACAGGATCCGACGGGGGAACAGTGAATTATGCCTCGATAGGCATTAGTTTTCTTCTTTTACGGGAAATGTAAGGGGCACGTAGCACGACAATAAATTCTCGTGTGTCTCTAGGAATGCCAGCTGCTCGCCGCCGCCGCCGCCGCCGCGGTGCGCCGTGCACCCGCGTGATTCACAAAGTCACGTCATCGATATATCCAAACGATTTTCTCGCGAGAGCGCATTTACATTTTGCGGCTCACGAGCCGTGCATGAAAAGCGCGTTGGGGTTGGTTTATAAAATAATCCGTCAATCGGAACTAGGAAGGGAACGCGAAGGGGAAACTGTAGAAAGGCGAACGTCTCTCTTTGAAAGTCGAGGACGCTCGACATGATAAATGCTAAAATGCGTCTCGCGATTGCTCATTGGAATACTTTAGCTCGCCGCGGATTACAACGAAACGTCAGCTCGGCGTAAGTACTGTAAATTTACGGCGCGATAATTTTCCGGTAAGATAACATTTACAAAATATTATATCATATAAAAACATTAGGAGCTTTGCCCAATATATATCATTCGTGGTCTAATTTACGTTTTAAGATAAAACTCACCAAGCGATTCGATTTTTTATTTTAATTAAATGTCACTTTTATTTTTTAAGACATAAATTATTCTA
>NW_012029618.1:0-1084 GCF_000956235.1 Wasmannia auropunctata | reverse complement strand
GGGAGAGCAACATTTTTATTAATCACCCCTTCCCGATTACCACAGAGCGCGAGGTCGCAGGACCTCGAGCGCGGTGTCGTCGTAAAAGAGATATTTGAAAAAAATACAGTTTAGACTGGCTGTCGCGAAATCGCTCAAATAAATTATAGCGCTCGGTGCGCGTTTACGAATTGAGATTTATCTGACCCTGCTGCAACAGTTACTTCAGCCCGCGAGCTCGATCGCGGCCGCCGGCTTATATAAGGATTAAATTTAATTAGATTGTTACCATGGTGCCATGAATACCGCGAATCGTTATTAACGGCGCGGAGCGGTTAAGTAAACAAGCCCCCGTCGAGATGTCTAAACTCTCGTTGCACCAGACGCAATCAAAAGTTACCCGCGGTCCCCATATGACGCGCGTTACATAAGGCGCGTACCACGTCTTTGTCCACTCCACTCCACGTGATTGATTAATGATAGCGAGCAAGGTCCGCTGTAATAAAGACGCGCGCGGCAGCTGTGTTTACAGCGATGTAATATCTTACGGTAATAGTCGCGCGACTTTCTATCGTAAATCAGTCTGGCTTATGGCGATGGCCGACGTCTATTGTATATCCACATAGATAATGCTCGAATGCAGGCTCCTCTTTATCTTTAGTCCATCTTTAATCGCGCGCTGGACTGTACATTCCGGAAACAGCCCGTGATTCGACGGCAAACGCCGCAGGCGATCTTCAATCAAGGATCAATCTAATCGAGGATTAATTTTATCACGCGTGTGTTAAAGAAAAGAAATTAATTCTTAATTCGCAGAACGGAGATGGGGAGAAAGATAATACGTGCAGCGCTATATACCACGTCTATAATGCACCGTCGCAAATTTTACCCGCATCCTTCCTGAAACGCCCGCGGATCTGCAGCAGAATCTAGCACACATTTTCGCGCGTTTCGCCGGGGGGATCAGGCCTATTAATAGAATAGCGACTGTCTCTCCTGGGATGCAACGTTTATTCTTAATGCACCGTGACGCGTGCAACTAACGACGAGTCAGTCGTGCAGCGTACGCGCGTTCGCGTCTCTTCAAATACATATTATATATTAA
>NW_012029617.1:0-471 GCF_000956235.1 Wasmannia auropunctata | reverse complement strand
GTGTACTATTAATAAACATTATGAGTCGCCGGCGATATCACGCCGATGTATCGCCGATACGCGCATCCTAATACGCATTCAGATTAATATTTTGACAAATGCGAAATTGTTATAATATTTGTGAATTATAGCGACGAACGCGATAGCGCGCGCCAGCAGGTATACGTTTTCTGCTATAAGTGCTACGTGATGTATATACCGGAAGAGACACGTTTCGGCACACTTTCTCTAACCGCGGATAATAAAGCTTCGTGTCGTAAGAAGAATACTATTATCCTGACAATACAGGTCAACAATTGAATAATTTTCTTCAGTAATTTAAACGTTGAACAATTTTAACTTGAGAAACATTTGTACAAGAACTATCATTTTTGTGAAATCTTTATGTTCCTGCTTGTTTTAAATACGCTATTATTTTCTGAGATTTTTACATTTACGAATAAGAAATATGACTTTACGTTAAATTTTGAG
>NW_012029616.1:0-2047 GCF_000956235.1 Wasmannia auropunctata | reverse complement strand
AAAACGAAAAATTGTAGTGACCGAGGACTCGATATAACTCTCTCTCTCCGCTCGCATTACGCTCGCGAATGCACCAGTGATTTTCTATCGCTTGATTAACGCGAGCGATGCTGCACGAAAATCATGGACTATTGTAAATTGCACGTGACAGCTTCGTTAATCCAACGAGCTTTGCCGGGACGGCTCTTTAATCGCTCGTTGCTCGATTAACGGGAAATCAATCGAAACGATCCTCTGATGCGCGTTTCATCGCGTGGCACTCGCGTGTGTTCAAATTGAAATTCAAAAGTCTGGCCCGGTTGAAATCCGCAGAGCCGACTATTATTAATTGGAATTAACTTGGCGAGTTCGAAATTAGCGAATCCACTTCGAGCGCAAGAGAAACGATATGCCTAGCGTGTGTGAAAACGGTTATAGGTTGCAAAATCCGTGATAAATTTCTCGTAAACAAATTAGTATTCAAATTTATAAAAAAATAATGAATTTTACACAGGATGAAAATAACAAAAACAAGGTAAAATAAGAGATTTTATATTGCAATATTTTAATTATAAATAATAGTTGTAAATACTTTTAAACGCTGCTATTATTTTATTATCTGGAACATCAGGAATTTTAATAAATTATGAAGTAAAAAGTGATGTATTACCTGCAATTAAACATGAATCTAGTTTAATTGAATGAGATGATAGTGTATAAGCAAAGAAACACAGATATATTTGAAGTAACTTTTTACAGTGAGGCTGCAAGAAGTGTTTTTAATAATTCTATTAATGATATTACTAAAAAAATAAAAGATTTTTTTTCGAATTTTCAAATTGGGAGCAACATGCACCTACTACTAGATACGGTTAGAGAGAGAGTGAATGATCTTTTGTTATATTTTATATTTATATTATCTTCTTCAGAATCAGCATTTTATAAATTTATAAATAATTATAAACTTAACAATTCTTGTAAAAACTATAAGTATTCCATTTTATACATAGTTTAGGGCGCTTAGGCAATTTTGCACAAGAATATCGTGAAATACATTTTTTAAATCTAAACTCTGGTCCTAAAAAGTGAAGCGGTGAAGAAGTGTAGCGGCAAACAAATCAGTTGACATTTGTAACACGATAATTTCTGGTCACCTCTCCTCCAGTCCTCTCCAGCTGGATTGAAGTCTGACGAAGTTCGCGAATAAAATTATACGTTTACTCTGCGCGTTCATGAGAAAAACGGGCGCGTTGCTCAGCACCACTTTCGTCCTGTCATTACACGCCGTATTTCATAATGTCATTTGCAACTGATGTAACCGCGCCGTTGCAGTTTCTAAGCATTATCGTCCTCGGTGTTGCCCTTTGCAACCGTGCCCCGCACACGTATACAAACATCGGCGCGCGGTCGACCCGTTTCGTGTGTACTTTCACGAATTCTATGAATATTCGAGCAAGCTGAAAGGTTTTGCCTGGCAATGTCGAGCACCGGCGCGGCGTGCCATTGTCCGCGAATCGTCCCCGTTTGTTCTCGCGATACGCGCGAATTCGAAAGCATACCGCGACTCCCGATCGTCGCGTCGTCGGAAAATTCGAAGGGAAAAATTTCACGGTCTAATCATATCGCTGTAAATTACGCGCTCTGTGCTGAAACGCGATAATCAGATCGATTGCCATTTTTTTTTCGATTCGTCGTTTTTTCTTCGCAAGAATCCTACGGTTTTCGATGCACATCATTGGGGGAACCTAACCGTGGGGATTACTTGTTCGACGCGATAAAACCACGCGTCTCTCGCGCATTTACGCGCTCCGGCCAGCATCGAGGCATTAAAGCGACATTACGCGCGCGTACTATATAACGCGACAGTGTGGTAACAGTAGATTTTCCACGCTCACGAAACGCGAATGAATTCACATTCCATGAGTTCCAGATGCGACTTTCGTAGCGTCGATTTATCTCGCTTGTATATGTGCCTGCCAATAATGTGATTTTGTCTAAAATTTTGTAAAATACCCCATCCCTGGAATTCAGTAACTTTTATTCCACGAATGTGCAGTATTATCGGATG
>NW_012029615.1:0-1419 GCF_000956235.1 Wasmannia auropunctata | reverse complement strand
GAATGTCGGAATTATTAGTGAATTTTCGTTCTAATTTACATGTAATAATTCTGAAAATTAATAATATCATGTTCTGACTTTTTGATTTTCAGAAAAAAAATAATTATGTTGATGTGTATATACACGAATAAATAATTATGTTCTATAAGTATTAGCGTTTCATTTTTCAAGCACGGAAATCCCCACGCACGCAACGATGTAAGCGTTAAAAAATGTTAAAGCATTCCCGTCATGTTGGGTGTTTCGATGAAATTTCACGGCGCCGAAGAGATGACTGGTGAACGGATTTGTGACGGATTTTCGTACATCTACTGGAACAGTGTTGCTAGCAGTCGCGAAAAGGGCACCACGAGACGCAGCCGAGCATTCGGTCGTATATCTGACCGAGGCGTGAAATTAATGCTCCTCGAAAGTTGGACGCGCTGCGCGGCCAAGAGCGCGTGGGTTGTGACGTGACGCGAAGTTTTATCGCGAAATACGTAATGTGGAAATCCCGGCGCGGGTCCGGCGCGGTGGCAGCGTCCCGTGAATATTCTAATGTCATTAAACATTCATAAAGCTCCCCCGCGTAATGCCGCCGCGTCCCCTTGCGCGAACTTTATATACCTTCGCAAATTTCCGATCTAATTTAATATTAAATATTTTCGTGACGGAGTGAGAACCAAGGGATCGCGCGCGCGCGATATTGTGCGCTGCTCGCACGGCTACTCTAATCGCTTCATTGGCACCGTCATGAAGGATCGAGGACAGTCGCGAAAAACAAATTCATTTTTAATGAGAGAGAAGAGCGCACGGTGGATCGAAGCCGTTGCTTGAGATAGAATTACGTTGGCATAGTCTGACGCATAAAGTACTGCACTATACTCGATATTTTTTCCTTTTATACTGTGATGTGCTCGAGTTTACGAGAAATTCAAGAGAATGACACATATTGTATATAAACTTTCGCGTTCCGCATGATACGCACGGCATTCGCGTGGAATCCGCAATTTTAGTGGCAATTCCGTCGCTTCAATCTCATAATGCATTTTACAGAACGTATAAATTTAGAATCCAGAAGGCGTTTTCCATTAGAATTCTTGAAATAATCATGTGTAAACTTTTATGTCATTAAATGCATAATCCGGTGGACGATGACTCTTTTATGCGTGAACGATGTCACGCGTTTTCACATTTTTTTCAACATCACCATACCGCGTACGCGCACGGTGTATACAAATTATTTACTGCAAACGCATCCCTCGTTATTTTCACTAGACGGCCACGTAATATCTTTTAACTCCCCGACGAAGTTTGCGGGAAAAAGTCGGCGAGACGAAGCGAGGCGAGGCAAGCACGCGCGGCGCGGTGCAACGCGGTCATGCCAAACGGCAGACAAGAGGATCTGGTGTTATATGTATATTCACGCCTTCGTGCGAT
>NW_012029614.1:0-1359 GCF_000956235.1 Wasmannia auropunctata | reverse complement strand
CGAAATCAGTCGCGAGGCTACGTGGTAACACAATTTTAATCACGAGCCACCGCCGGGACTCCCCCGTACTGACAAAGCTCTCTTCGGCGGAACATACGTGACCGCCGTCCTGACGAAATAGTACAAAACAAGCGGAATTGACCGGCGGAGCGGGGATCTTGCGCTGTTCTGACTCGGCGTGTCACAATCAGAATACGGCTCTCCGTGGGAAGATCAAAGCGGCTCACGGGGCGTTGCGATGTGTGTACGTTGCTGGATCAACGGTGCCGAGTGCCGCGTGTGTGACTAACATAATCAAGCCGCGCGAGACATCAGAGCGAGCCCAAATTAGCGTTATAACGTTGTCGTGGACTATCACGATCTCGCGTATACACATCGGTGATGAAAAATACGAACATGGAATACGATATCGCGAAGTGCAACGGTTACATTAAAAACCGTAATTAACGCAGTTATATAATTAGAAAAATATGTGCACTAGGCTGACAGGGAAATTTCGTTAAGAGAATTAAAACTCTCTAGTAACACACCGTACCGCGCACGTATCTACACATACATACGTATGTATGTTTTCAAAGTGCTAATCTAGGCGAGGCTTTTACAATGGTTTCTTTACAATGGCAGGCGTCACAAAGGATAACCATTTAAATCGCGTCAATTTCGTGATTTACATCAATCAGGGGTTGACACGCAGACGGTACCGCAATGTTTAGCGCCAGAGGGGCACGATCAGATTCATGTGGTAGAATTTAGTACGTGACACGTGTTTGTATCTCTGTCCGCGAGCATAATGATTAGAATGACCATCACGGTTGAATAACAGGCTATCGCCTGATCCGACAATAACAAAGGGATAGCATAACCGACCAATTTTAGTGCCCTTCCACTGTAGCGCCCGCGTATTGACCGGCGCTTTGACCGTACTCTACTTTTACAACGATAAAGCATTATTGATTGCAATCGGGTTCGCCGCGTTTTGATGGCCGTAAAAATATTATGGCTCATAGAATACTCATCGTCGATAATGTAACGCTGATGCACTATTTATTATACGGTAACTTCACGCTGCTACGCTCCCACAGAGTGGAGTGGGAATTTATTATGTTGCGGCAATAATCCTTTGAAAAGGTTTAGCAGAGACACAATGGATTTAATAATAATAAACATAAATACGATATAATTAACAATTTAGTATAATAATAATGAAGTTACGTGGAATATGTATTTTGAATAATTAATAATAGAAATTTCAATCGAATTTCCCTAAATAGAAATAATTTAAGAATGCAAGAATTTCTTTAACCAGAATATTTCAATCGTTCGATGAAAATAATACATTGATTCTTTCTGTCTTCAGAT
>NW_012029613.1:0-683 GCF_000956235.1 Wasmannia auropunctata | reverse complement strand
AGAATAAAATGATGGAAGAAAGACGATAGCACGGCTTTGCAAATATTTGCGCAGACATTGAGCGTTACAATCGTCTTTTTCCTAATTTATTCTAAACGTAAGACTATATAAACTTAAATTTATATGCGTTACTCTTGTCTCAAGGCAATAAATCAATCTTATTGAATTTGAGGAAGAAAAATAAAAATTATTGATCTAATCTCAATAGTGTTTTATATATTTTTATATTGTATAAGATTGCGATAAGATCAAGCGATAATCAAGAATATTTTTTGTCTCGTTATCAAAAATCTTTTTTGAGAGGATAAGATTTAAAAATCGTGAAGACAGATTGCCGGGAATTGTCGCCTCTAATTCCATGGATCATAAAAAATCCCGGCTATTCTAATTTCGTGCGGCCGCTTCATGCGGCGTGCGGCGGAATCCAAGAAGGAAGTTCCGAGCCCTATCGGACAATTCGAGGCTCGTAAAATGCAGGCGATACGACGCGAAGGGTCGTCTCGAGGAAATCCAACTGGTGTTGAATACTCACTCGAGGAATATCATGCGCGCAGAGGGAACGACCTGTATCGTCCGATAACATCGCAAAATATTTCAATATGGCCCGTTTTCGAACGCTTCCGCGATGCGAGATTACGGATGTTGCAAGCACGGATTCGACTCGAATTGTTGAGGATATTAGA
>NW_012029612.1:0-1202 GCF_000956235.1 Wasmannia auropunctata | reverse complement strand
AGAATGCACAACGACGTGTTTAAATCGTAAAAGAAATGTCAGTCGAAAGAAAAATTATGCTAACTGGTCCAACGCGGTTCTGCCAGCAGGACGGAGTCTGCGACAAAGCCTCGGCACCTTCCGTATCAAGTATCACCAGACTTCTACGTGGACCAGCCAACCAGACACGTCCCGGCGATGACCTACGCAGAAATCACTCTATCGATGGTATTCTTGGTGAGTGTGTTATGAGTAACATTTATGATATTATTGCGATCTGATCTACCGAGATCTATCGAGATCTATCGAGATTTTCTACATGTATACAGTCTTAGCGGATCGTCGTCGAAAAAGATTTGCAGAGTTTATGTCCGCAATACGTATCGTCGTTTTAACGCTGCATAAACCACCGGGCGAACGCAAATGAAGCGCCCGGGGTTAATCGAACGATAAGCGTAATTACAGCGTAGTCGTGTGCTAAGTTAATTGAGGCGAGGCGGCCGCGACGATCGATCGTTTGTAGCCCGCGTGCCCGAGGTGCCCGATCTGAAATGCGACTCGACGTTTTTTTTTTTCATACGCGTAATGCGGAAGTCGTTATCCTTTCGTGTAAAGTTTCTAAAGTCGAAATTTTTAACGCGTTTTATAGTCACGAGCTCATATATGGAAGTAATAAGAGGTTCAATTACCGATCGTATCAAGAGACGTTATTACCCGGGATACTTTTCGCGACGTTATCGTTTGTATTTCGTTTAGTCCGCATTCGCGTTGAACGTAACGCGAGCCTCGAGATGCGTGCGAGCGAGTTTGTACACGCGCGAATTCTACTTATTTGAAGTATCCAGCAGTTTCGTGGCCACGCTGGGGATTGGTAGGAATATAGGTCCGGTCGGCGAAACGTAAAGGGGAATTCCTTTCTTTTTTATTTATTACCGGCGGTAAGGGGCGCGAAGAAATATTAGACGTCCCGTGGCGCGTAGATGTGTCGAGTTTATTACCTTGTCGGGAAGATTTAGTTTTGATTAGACGTATGCCCGAGATTGCAACTCTTCGCGCAAGGACTCACGGGCCGTACTCGACCTGTTGCTTCCTGTCGCATTGGCCAATCTTTTTGCGGTCTCGTGAAAGCGACTTTCATCTTCTTGATGTTATTCATATTGTCCATATATGAAAATGATCTCCATTGCAAATAAATATTATACAGCGCGATTTAATGAGATAAT
>NW_012029611.1:0-374 GCF_000956235.1 Wasmannia auropunctata | reverse complement strand
ATTCTCCGGCCGCAACTACGCGTGCAGGCGATTTTGCTTTTAAATATTCTCAGAGCGTGGGAACCCGCACCCGGCGAGCGAGTGTCAACAAAATGATATTCAGTGCGCGGTCAAGCGGACCGCGTTTACACGCGCTTTACGCGTACGTGATATTTAAATACCCTCAATTATCGCCGTCTAATCTCTAATGATAATTGCGTCCCGGCGTTGCGCTAGGCTCGGTATTTACATTGCACCTTCAACGCAACCGCACAGTTCTCAGCCGGCGATAACGCGATCTGGATAAAATAACTGAAGAATTAGATGAACTCGTTTAGGATTTAATGTGCGAGATAAAGCTCCTTAAATTCTTTTTAAAGAGCCCCTGTCGCAAA
>NW_012029610.1:0-1674 GCF_000956235.1 Wasmannia auropunctata | reverse complement strand
TTGCTGAGCAGCACGTTTTGTGCCCGTCGCCGGCATCAGCACAACCGATTCTTGTTTTTTCGACGACTTGGCACCTGGCGTCGCACGTCATAAATTCGTACTTCTTCTCGCGGCTTAAGCGCCGAAGAAATCGATGAGGGACGGCACGCGAAACGAATTGCCGGTCGCTAATTGAAGCTAAATCATCAGCTCAGGCTGTCTCAAGCGCCGCGATGAAACAACGAGAGACCATGACTCTTGCGGGCGACTCTCGTCCCTGTCCAAGTTACAAATCGAAGATTTCGTTTCTTGAATTAATGCCGTAGATGGAACGATAAAGCGACGGTGCCCCGGCATGTAGCTCGATTATTACTTACGTTCTGTCGCCGTCGACGCCGCGATTCTCGCCTTCGCGCGTCCCGATCACGTCGTAAATTAGCAATTTACATTGTGATGGACGATCGGACACGCGCGCCGCGCGAGATGCACGATCGAGGTGCGAAAGATCTCACCGGGCCCGGTCGACGCGCGAGCGCTCGAAGCAGCTGCCGAGATATTGATTAATAAAATATAACGTATGTTCAACAAACGCAGATAACAAAGCCGCTTTTGGAGAGGAAGAGGCGAGCGCGGATAAACCGTTGCCTCGACGAACTCAAGGATCTCATGGTGGACGCATTGGAGGTAGGTGGTGCTGACCTTTTTATCGATAAAAAACATGTAATATTTTACAGTTTGAAACAACAGCTGCGTGTTAACATTAAAGTGATAGCAATGAAATACTATCATATAATAAAATCCTATTGAATTCTATCTCGAAACTAGGAAGAGAAAGAGGTTTATAAATATTGAATGTATTTAGTAATTTCTTTTTTTTATGTATATACATTCTAAAATCAGTATAGCTATTTTGAACAGGTGTTTCGCGAAAGAGTATTATGAGTTACGAGAGCGAGAGATGTGGTTGGATATAATAATGGTACGCGACTTCACGCGTTTGCAACTTTTTTTGCGAGTGGCAATTAACTTTCACTCCGCGCGCGATCCTTTTTTCCCTTTCTTTCGCACGGTCGAGATAAATTGTTTAACGGCGAGGAAAGGTGGCGACATTTCCGAACGCAACAATCTCGGAGCCGATACCTTGGTAAACCTGGTTCAGCGAGCACGTGCTATGCTCTTTTTTTTCCGCCCTCCCCGCGCGCGTTGGGCGAGCCTTCGGAGGAAACGCGTGTTTCTTGCTCGACTCCCACCGCACTCTATTTATGATACCGAGTAGCTCTCCCCTCGCACGTCACCGCCTCCCCCCCTGCTGCAATTTTACGGATCGCGACTAGCAGGAAACGCATTCTCCGGCCGCAACTACGCGTGCAGGCGATTTTGCTTTTAAATATTCTCAGAGCGTGGGAACCCGCACCCGGCGAGCGAGTGTCAACAAAATGATATTCAGTGCGCGGTCAAGCGGACCGCGTTTACACGCGCTTTACGCGTACGTGATATTTAAATACCCTCAATTATCGCCGTCTAATCTCTAATGATAATTGCGTCCCGGCGTTGCGCTAGGCTCGGTATTTACATTGCACCTTCAACGCAACCGCACAGTTCTCAGCCGGCGATAACGCGATCTGGATAAAATAACTGAAGAATTAGATGAACTCGTTTAGGATTTAATGTGCGAGATAAAGCTCCTTAAATTCT
>NW_012029609.1:0-458 GCF_000956235.1 Wasmannia auropunctata | reverse complement strand
CATTTTATTCGCGGGATGAAAAATTTTCACTCTTATAAATTCAAATTTATTCCAATCTTTCACGCTAATTAAATACACATTGTAGCATTGCACAAAAACATTTTTACGTGTCCCAATTATCGGAATTGAACCTTGCCTCGGGAAGTGAGATTCCTGTTATGTTCAGCGTTTACGAATTAATGAAATGAAGTGAGAGAAAGAAAAGGGAGTAACAATACTCACGGGAGGACGCATGTCTGGTTGGTGATGAGGCAGAAGTGATTGTGTTATAAGGATCGCGTTATACGCCGAGCGAGTCTCTACTTATATAGGTCCCCTTCGGGAGCGGCGGGGCCCGCCCATGGGCCCGACCTCCGCCTCAACTTCAGCACGCGAGTTCGCCTTACAAAGAGATTGAAAATTTCTATTGCATCTCCCGGGCTTTTCCAATTTTCATTCATGACGTAACCCTTACTATT
>NW_012029608.1:0-563 GCF_000956235.1 Wasmannia auropunctata | reverse complement strand
TCGAAAGTTCAAAGTTCGCGGCCGACAGGCAGACTACTCCGGCAGTCGCCAATTACTGTCGATCCACCGCGCCGCCGTCGTCGTCGTCGCTGCCGCCGTCGCGCGTGTTGCCGATGACGGCTTTTCATTCACGAGAAATACCTCCGCGTCCTCCACGCCTTTTCGCCACGCCGGCGGTACACATCGGGTATTGATCGTGTTCGGCGAAACGTCTTGTCGGCGATGACCCTCGTCAGTTGGAGCTCGGCGTTGAGAGAAATGTCGAAGAATTAGTATCGGGCTTCGATCTTCCTTGGAACGAGACCGCGAGGAGATCCGAGGAGTTCTCATGTGTTCGTTGGCTTCACAAACCTTTAGAATTCTACTTTTGTCAATGACGGACACGTTGGTATTTCTCGCGCGATGTAAAGTGTAAAATTATATGCATTAATGGTCCGTCTTTAAACATATCGAGAATGCTCTTCGACATTTCCCAGAAAGTTGCATTTTACATTGGCGCAACGAGGAACGCGTTTCCTAAATATGAAATGCACGCGCAACTTTATAGTTCTCTCGCTATCTCC
>NW_012029607.1:0-799 GCF_000956235.1 Wasmannia auropunctata | reverse complement strand
ATTTGCTGGCGTTTTAGCCTCGTTTTTCCATTCGCCATTAAAGCATTTAGCAATAAGTTTATTCTAAGATAATCACCTGCGGTGGAATGTGACGCCGACTGACTCTCCGTGGTCGACGGCGTGGCGCTGGTGCTCGCGTTTCCAGTCCAGGGCTTCTTGCGCGACAGGTAGCCCTTCTTAAAGAGGACGTCCTGCCGCGGCGTCGTGATCCTCGTGTACTCCTCCTCGTTGAAGATGATCTTGGGCTGCGACGGCGAGCCCGCGCTCTCGTCCCTTTGCGATCTCGAGCCGCTGCTGGCGTAGCCGCTCGTACTGCCGCCGCTGGTGCTGGTACCGGCCCGACGCGGCTTGTAGCCGCCCTGCTGTCCATTCCGTTCGAAATGTGTGTGCGCGTTCGTCTCTTTCTCCTGGCTCTTCACAAAGTCGGCCTTTCGCAAACCCTCCTCCTCGTCCTCTTCACCGGGTGGAGCTGTTACCGAAAACAATGTGATTAGAGACTTACACAAACTGCGTTATCTTCAATCAAGTTAATGAAATAAAAATTTTGCGATAAATAATAAATTGATGTACGCTGCAGAATATTCGGAGTTTTTAATAATTTGAATCTTAAAATATCAGAAAGGTATTTTAAAGATACCTAAATAATAATTTTGTAAAAAATTTTAATTATCGTAATATTTCGTCCAATCAAATTTGTAGGTACATTCGGACTTTTATATCATAATATATGATAATTGATAAGTGAATTCGAGTTCTAGGAAATCGATGCTTCGTGAGCATACGTACATGAATTAAATTG
>NW_012029606.1:0-341 GCF_000956235.1 Wasmannia auropunctata | reverse complement strand
ACCTACAATTTTAATCCCGATTCCGAACGATCTAATTTAAAAGAGTTTTAAATGGCAAGATACATTCTTGATTTGCCATTGCCTTCCGAGAGATGCGATGGAATAATAATTCGATGTTTCTAGTCAGATTTGACTCCGGATCTTTGGCACAGAAAGCAGACACACATAAAAATTATAAAAATTTATAAAAGTTTCAAATAAAAGTTAAGTAACAATTCAATAAAATGCAGATATTTGAACATTTTTCAGTATTGTTATCTTGATAGAAAAAATTGTAAATTTAAGATAAACATACCTATTCTTTCAATTATTTCACGGAGAGAATTTTCTTTTAAAATTTA
>NW_012029605.1:0-362 GCF_000956235.1 Wasmannia auropunctata | reverse complement strand
ATTTTGATACAAATTTGTGAACTCGATAAAAATTTAATTGAATATTATTTTAAATATTTAATATTTTATATATAATTTTTTTTATCTGCCTAACCTACTTTTCATATGTTTTTTTAATTCTGGGAAATCTCATTAGGATTTTATTATTTTTTAAAAATAATCTATTAAAACAGTCGTTTTAATTTTTAATTTAAAAATCTATTAAAACCATCGTCATTGGAAATTATGTATGTCTTAAAACCAAAATAAATTATGAATTTTTTTTTAAACGCTTATAACTCATTGTCAGAAGCTATCACGTAACGCATGATTAAATGAAACGATATCTTTCTTAATTCCTCATGTAATATTTCTCTATAATT
>NW_012029604.1:0-463 GCF_000956235.1 Wasmannia auropunctata | reverse complement strand
TGTTGCGATTGACCACGTTGCGATTGACCATCGGCCGCGGGCCGCTGTGAGTGGCTGTGGTCAATCGCAACGTCAAAAGGAACGCTCCCTTTTGGAACATTTTGTATACAATTTTATTTTTTCTTCCAAAAATATATAGCATAGAACTAGTAAATTCTGGAACATTTCGAAACACTCTGTATACATTTCGTTTTTTTTTCTTCCAGGAATGTATAGCATAGAACTAGTAAATGACAGTTTGTATGAATGGAATATCAGATTGATGTGTGTAGATCCTGACTCACCACTTCATAGCGATCTCATTCTTTTGAAAGAGAAAGAGGGCAAAGACAGTATTCTTCTCAACATGCTTTTCAAGGTAACTTACTTGTGTAAGACTAAATTCAAGATTTCGAATAAGATTAATGCATCAATCTTATCTTTTGCATCCTTTTTCCCTAAATGTTCCTTTAAAATGTTATTT
>NW_012029603.1:0-683 GCF_000956235.1 Wasmannia auropunctata | reverse complement strand
ATTTTTAAATATAATTAATAAATAATGACAAGTGCAATTATTTGTACTTTACCTTTGCACCCTGGCCATCAATTTGTAGCTATATACAGTTATATATTAACGAGTTAAATAAACTTGTTAAACCATGTAATATTAGAGACATTTAGTTTGCTAAGCATAAAAAATAAGCGCGCCCAGCACTCACCTATACGGACGCCGTCCGTATAATAAATGTTTTTTTTTCTTTACGAGTACTTCCAATCCGAAGAACTGTCTCGCGCACTTTTACAGCTGCAGGACTACTTCTTTTATTGACGCATCAGTATAAACGGCAATCGAAAAGGGACGATAAGGATTGCAGGACGTGTTAACGAAAAGGGTGCGAAAAGATCGAAGCCACGAGAAACGACGAGAGGTCTCCTTTTCAAATCCCGTCTCTACGCGGCGCAATGGCACCATCGGCCCGTATAACCTCACGACACGTTCGCGGGCCGCGGCGGAACTGGGCGGAAGTACGTCACCCGGCGGATTCGTTTGGGATCCACGGAGCGGCACAGAGATGGCGCTCGCGTCTACGGCGGCGAAACATAACGAGCCCGTACGAGGGCGGCCGAGGCGGCTAGTCGCGGTCGCCATTTTGTCGGGTAGTCATCGGAATCATCTTGTCTCTGACACCACGGTTACCTATTTCGTCCGTGTCTCGT
>NW_012029602.1:0-680 GCF_000956235.1 Wasmannia auropunctata | reverse complement strand
ACACTTGTCATATTAAAATAGATTCTATGAATTTACTTTCATGTAAAAAGAAATAATATTTTACAGGCAACAAATGAAGATGTTAATCGAAGCAGGCAAATGTTCTTCGATGACAGAAGATCTACCTTTAATCCAAGTTAGAAGTGTAATGAAATACATGCCACAATTCAAGTATATGTTCAATAGAGGAGATATGGTCATGCCTTCCCCAGCTCATTCGTCTGAAGAGCCCCCTGCCAAAAAGCGTCAACGTACCAGCTAGGATTGGCTACAGCCTTACTGGCCTACTTACGATTATTACCATTCGGCATTCTAAAGCCGATGTCATCGTTTCTCATTCTCATCATCGTATTTTGGAGAACGCCTTTGAGAGGGATGGGCGTATCTAAATACAGGATTATAACTGTCGCGTATGATGCGCGACAAAATATACATTGACGCTTCAAAGTGTAAAGTGAAACAGTGGTGAGCTATTTCTTTCTCCAAAGTGTATTGAAGAGGACACGATTGTAAATAAAATTTAAACGTGTAAAATTTAAAATATGGTTGACAATTTAGATTTGCTTTCTACGTAGAAAGATTTATTTAAGTAGTCGGCATTAGATGCTGATTACTTTCGGCTCAATTTTCGTGGCGAAACTCTCCTCGCGTCTCGACAATGTGTATGTGTGTGTGTGTGT
>NW_012029601.1:0-376 GCF_000956235.1 Wasmannia auropunctata | reverse complement strand
TATTAAGGCTCAATATAATAATTCAAAAAGATTTCAATACGTTTGGAAATTTAAGAAACAAACCTTAAGGCAGATTATGTTAAAATTATTTAGTTTTTAAAAAGCTTTTTAAAAGCTTTTCAAATCTTTCGTCATTGACATACTGCCGTATTTTTTAATCGTATTATTTTCAAGATATCTTCGTGCCTTCACTCCCCCCTATTATTTTCAATCGTTATAAATTATCATATCTTATAGTATTCAGCATGTCCAACGAATGGCAATATCTTATCTAAGTCGTCGGTTGACAGGTCTTTGTTCGAGGAATATACTTATATCATATATGTGTTAGATCTAGACGTGTATATATCTCCACAAGTCTCTGTTCGCCCTCATT
>NW_012029600.1:0-498 GCF_000956235.1 Wasmannia auropunctata | reverse complement strand
ATATAAACATCAAGTATTTTTATGTAATTGACTATAAGATAATCTGTTCTAGCCTATTCATTTCATTTAATCTGTGATCTATGTACACATCTGTCATTATCTGTCTTTCTATTAGATTAATACAACATATATGTACTTGATATTTATTTCGTTAAATTTAGAAATAAAAAAAGATTTGTTTATACCTCAATATAAAATAAAAAATTTATCATTTACCGATAGATGCGCAGTAGCGGAGTAGTAACTACGTCGATCTGTAACACAAACGTAAGAATCCCAATTGTAACAGCATCCAAAATAATTTAAAATATTTTTAAAAAACATTTTTAAACGTACTTGATGAAATATAATTATATAATATTTCGAAAAATCTCTTTTTCGAGCTTCCGTAAGATTTCATACATAAAATTCCCTTTTAATTGTTCTTTTTTTCGGACAAATTAACAATGAATTAAAATTAATATACACATATATATTATAAGAGACTCACCTCGAGGT
>NW_012029599.1:0-538 GCF_000956235.1 Wasmannia auropunctata | reverse complement strand
ATGTCGCCGCCGCCGCCGCCGCCGCCACCGTAATTGCCATCCTAATAATTGTCACGGTGTACGGGCGCGTACCGCAGCCGCGCGCGCTCCTGGCCGCGCGTCCTGCGCCGTGTGTTTCCGGGTAAATGATGGCCCGCTATCCAATCTACGTTCATCGGACGAAACCGCGTAACCGGCCGAAGATTAGTCGCGTACGTGTGAGAGCGTTACGCGCGCGCACGCGCGCGCATGTGTGCGTGTACGGTCGCATGAATCACTCGCATGACGTTTCTAATTGCGGATATTATTATCGCGAGAGAGATCTATCTCGAGAACGAGAATCGATCGAGAGAGACACAAAGAGATGGTTCTGTATTTTTGGTGAAATTAATTTCGCTCAGATTTTACCTAAAATACGAAAAAAAAGACAATTTCTTTTTCTTTCTCAAATCGAAACTTTTCGAGAAAAATATATGTTTCGAGCATATTGAAAATAAGCGAGAGGAAAGAAGATTCGTTCTAGCTTTTGTTAAGCCCGTATCAGACTACGCATTGGAGA
>NW_012029598.1:0-451 GCF_000956235.1 Wasmannia auropunctata | reverse complement strand
ATAATAAATATAATCCTATAATTTGCAGTCAATTTAACAGATCTGGTGTCTGGATCACATTAAAAACTTTTTACCTCGATTTCGACAAACTTCAAATACATATCCATTTAAAGTACACATGTGTTAAAACATAATGAATATACACCAAAACATTTCCATATACTATACAATTTAATGTATTAATTTTTTTATTCTCAACTAGAAAAATGTAAAAAGATAAGTTAAACAGAGATTAAAATGAATCTACATTAGTGAAAGTAGACAGCTATTTCGGTACAATTACAAAGAACAGACCTAGACTGTGTTGGCTTTCGCGCTTACAGTGCTCACAACATCATTTCATCCTTGTTTACCAAATGTTAAACAAGGACAAATGATGCTTATAAGCGCTGTAAGCGACAAACCCTACACAGCCCTATTGCTACAAAGATGACATAGGAAACCACCGTCG
>NW_012029597.1:0-468 GCF_000956235.1 Wasmannia auropunctata | reverse complement strand
TGAGTGAGATAATCGCATGATTTTTTTGTTCCTTGTGAATTCTGCAGAGAAAGTGTGAACTGGGGAATAAATTTCCGCTTCGTGAACATCAAATTAATGCGTTAATTCACTTGTATATTTAACATCCTTTTATCAGATAAGCTGCATGGTAGCAATTATCTTGATACAGAGAAGATATATTGAGTTAGAGCAATTCTGGCTATAATTTTGATACAATTAATATTATTAATAATATATATACAATTATTAATTTTAAAGTTAATTGAAAAAAATTCTCTCCTCGAATATTATTTATAATTTATTAATATACATCCCTTTAATTGCTAAAAACGAACTGGCTCGATCTATCATCTTGACGCCAACATATATTTGCTTAAAATTAAAAACGACATCTTTATTCTTGTAAGAATGATGACAAGGTATATACATAGTTCTCGTTTGTGTATATTTATATTCACGGCGCTTAGA
>NW_012029596.1:0-1198 GCF_000956235.1 Wasmannia auropunctata | reverse complement strand
ACTTAAAAAAAAATACATGTGTGCAACGTTTATATATACATATATAAACTTCGAAGAAAATTAAATTGTCGTCACTCGAAAAATATTCATGCAGAAAATAGAACTAGTTCATATGTCAGACGATTTTATGTATATCGGAAGATCGTATTCTCCAGCCACGTGGAGTTCTTAAAAGTGCGCGAGAAAGTCTCCTAATAAAACGATCGGGTGTCTGGAAATGCATTATGGTTGGTCGGTCGCGGAAACGTCGGTTTACATTATAGCGACGTGACGAGTGCGTGTCGCCGAGATCAAGCTACTGCCGCCGTTGCTTTCGTGAGCGGAGGAGAGGAAGCTTTCTCGACGTGGGGACATGTCGCTCTCGCTAATTGTTCCTATAGACGGCGAGACATGCGGAATCGACGTCGGCTGACCGCTAACGATCACGGCTACGGCCAGATCGCCGCGGTCGTGACTCGAATCGAGGGGACGAGATGCGGGAGAGAGAAAGAGAGAGACCGTTCGATCGACCGGTAAGCTGGGGACGACCGTAGAGGAGTCATCGACTCTCTCGCGACCACGGCGAATCGCCTCGCCGTTCGTCAGACAGCCCTCTTTCATGGTCTAGTAAACCCCCGTGGGAACACCGAAGACTTACCCCGAATTTGAAGTTATCGTGAGCGCGCACGTGAGCCTACAAGTTGATTCCCTCGAGTGCGCCTCCGTTCCGGACGTCATTGATCGATATTTTATCACGGGCGTGTTTTTCCATATCAGTGACTCAAGTACTGATACGTGAGTTCCGCCGTTCTCTGGCTCCGATACTTCATACTACTTTAAGTGCGTCTGACGGAGCGACGATGAAAAAGACGATGATTTTCCGAGTTTTCTTGCATGAGAAACTTCTAATTTACAACTTAATCAAACGTTTGTTTTCACGTTCTTGTTACTCGTTGTTGCGAGCCGGGATACGTCGAGCCCGACGCCTGCGGGAACAAGAACCACTATCGTGAGAAGGTGGTGCAGTGCACTAACCCTGCGGTTCATTGCGATCGACATGCCCGCAATCGCCGGTTGAATGAGCCGCATCAGCAAACTGGCGATTGGACAACACGAGCGGGGAGATGACTGTATCATCGGAAGTTCGAGTTATAAAAATTATGAAAACCATGCAGAATATACATTTTTATGCTTTATATCATAAACGTGCAATTCCGTT
>NW_012029595.1:0-307 GCF_000956235.1 Wasmannia auropunctata | reverse complement strand
TGAAGGCCGATGTTAGCGAAGATAGAGTTTGGAACATGTAATTTGAAGAATTTTGAAAGTATATATTACACAATTATATTGACATATTTGACGGTGACGATTGATGCAGGTTTGTCATTTTTGTTAAATAAATTTGAAAGCAAAATCGAAATAAAATTGTCACGAGATTATTTTTTCTATTTATTTAGACTAATTTATTACTAATTTTATTTAATACAAAAAACTTGATAAGAAAACGACAAATGACAAAGATTCTTGCAATCTAATACGATACTTTCACACACATACATACATACACACACACACA
>NW_012029594.1:0-757 GCF_000956235.1 Wasmannia auropunctata | reverse complement strand
AAAAACGGCGACATGATTGTACCGCGGGGCGAAACAAGCGATTCAATTTCGTGCATTTATTGCACGATCCAGGAAGCTTTCCTTCGGTTTCGCGTAATGTCGCGACGACGCGTCCTCCTTGTGTCGCGAAGAAAACGCGTTCCCGCGGCAAACTAATTACCGTCTTCCACTTCATCCCGTCGCGCGCCGCGTTTTTCGAGCATCTCTCTCTCTCTCTCTCTCTCTCTCTCGTCTTCGATCTCCTCCTTCTCTTCATTTCGCGTCGTTAAAAGTTTTCATCCCGCGGCGTTCCCCGTCGCGTCTTACATTTTTGCCCGGAGATACATGAACTCTCGAGAGCGAAAGAGCGTAAAAACCGGACGCTAACTGTGCTTTTTACAAGTGCAATAATATCTTTATGCGCGACCGGCGCGCGGCGCTTTAACTGCGGCGGCGTCGCGTCGCTCAGTTAACAAAACGGAATTAAAGAATCTCGTTTGTGCGAAACTCGTTTACTCTGTGACTAATGAATTCCGTTTCACGCGTGGCGAGGTATTATTTGCGGGTGGAGAACGTACAGAGCGAAGCCTCAAACAACGAGCAAAAGCCGGGGCTCCGTTCAGCTCTTAAATTCGCTCCCCATCGCGCGCGCTCTCGCCTCTTTTCGTAAAATAAAAATTATTCGCCGTGCTGCACTGCATTAACGTATTAATATTTTAACTGCGCGATAGGTAATAATTACTTTAGTTGCTATTGTAGGTATAAGCGGTCATTAACT
>NW_012029593.1:0-338 GCF_000956235.1 Wasmannia auropunctata | reverse complement strand
GCCAATTAATTGCGAGGCAGAGCACAAATTTGGATCGCACGTCGATCGAAGCGTTTATCACGTATACTGCCTAGGAGTCATTTGCATTTGGGATGCAGACGCGTGCCGCGCAACTGCAAACCGTTTTATCAAGGTGCGCTGCCGTCGATTAATTACTGTTAATAATTATGGAATGGTGCATACGTTTCGATGATCACATCTGTTCTCTCGGCAATGACTCGGTTGTTAACCCTTCTAGGGTTTCCTCGTACCATTATCCGCAGTAGTTTATATCAGTGGTGTACGTTTGCGCGTGAATTTTAGCTTAAATGTTTCGACTTCCGAGTAAACACAGTAGA
>NW_012029592.1:0-1163 GCF_000956235.1 Wasmannia auropunctata | reverse complement strand
TCTGGATCGTTTTTTATATAAAGAAATATCCGACCTGGCAGCAGCAATCCGTCTCGTGGATCTGCTTTGTATAATAATTAAATATCAAAGCTGCAATTAAGAGTGCTTGATGAAGCGTTCTCTTTTCTTTTTTCCAACAGAATGAAGCTGTGCTGGAGTTTGGCTCTCGTGGCCGTCGCCCTGTTGGTGATTCTTACGACCGCGCGAGCGGAAGCTGATCTGTGGGAGGAGGATGACAAGGAGGTGCTTGTGCGGACAGTGCGCGGTACTAAGGAACGAAGTGAGTGCTTCTTTCTGTAATTAATCCATTACCCCCTTCCACTCATCGTGACGTTATTTTATCGAGCGGTCGCGAATATAGACCGTCTATATATGTAACACACGTATATAAACGTAATTACAAGTCGTTCCCCGTCGACCTTAAAAGTCTTTCCCTGCCTCTCTCTCTCTCTCTCTCTCTCTCTCTCTCTCTCTCTCTCTCTTTCTCTATTCGCTTGATCGACGTTACGTCCAATTGTTTCTATTGACGTTTCGCATCTGCTGACGCAGCATCCGGCAGCTCCTCGTCGTGCAGATACGTAAAGGGTCAATGGTCGGAATGCGACTCGACTACCAACACGCGGTCGCGCACTCTGAACCTCAAGAAGGGTGACAAGTCCTGCGAGCAGACCAAGACTATACAGAAGAAGTGCAAGAAAGGTGAGTCCTGAATTTAAATCGCTTGGCAAGAGGCTAGTTTTCGGGAACATATTCTAATTCGATTGAACGCAGCATGCCGATACGAGAAAGGCACGTGGAGCGGATGCGTGAATCAGGTAATGACGAGAATCGACAATCTGAAAGCAAACAGCGATACATCCTGCGAGAAGACGCGACGGCTGACCAAGAGGTGTAAACCGGAGACCAATACCAAGAAATCTGCCAAAGGTAATATCTCTCGTTTGATTGATTTGCCGGGCTGTTGCTGCCCGCGGAGAGGGGGGAATTTAAACAGCAAGCGCGAACCCTTGTTTGTTTTTTTTGTTTCCAGGTGAACGGTCGAACAAGAAATCGGGCAAGCAGTAATTATCCGCCGATCTCCAATCATTTCTTCTAATCGGGCAACGAAAGCGCACTCTCATCTCTACGATTCCCGTACCTTCTCTCGATCCCCTTCCCTGTCG
>NW_012029591.1:0-2047 GCF_000956235.1 Wasmannia auropunctata | reverse complement strand
AAAATGTTGCTGAACGGCACATCAATATTTCAACAAAGTAACGTGCGTAGACGCGCAGAATCGATCGAGCTTGGCTGTAAACGTGTCTTATCCTATTCCCGATTCTCACAGTCGGCTTCGCCTCGCGACTACACCACTTGCGATCCGACGTAGGCGCGACAATAGATGTTAAACGGCACGACAGTTAATCTCTAAGACGCGTTTGCCACACAATAGTCGCTGTCGCGATGTGTAAACGTTGCGATGTATAAACGGCTCTCGTTGTAATTTTAATCGCGAATTACTGGAAATTATTCGAAAAAGATTAGGCCTTTATTATAAATTTGCGTCACCAGAGCTCGATCCGTCAGCGGAATTTCTCTTTTTAATCGATCGTTTCAGAATTAAAGACATATGACTGCGATAAATTAAATTTATGATTACTTTTTTCACGATTGCATTTCGAAAAAGAACGACTGAACAAGAGGAATGGGAAAGGAGAGGAGAAGAACTCTCTGGTAGTCTGGCAGCGACGTTGCATTACGGACCACCAAGAGCGCTTCGCTCTCCTTCTGCCAAGGTTTTCTAAATTCAGCATTTTCCCGAAAGACGCGCGCGAGAGAAAAGACTGCAGTTCCTCGTATTTTCCGCCAGCAGCAACGAAACTTTCGAGCTGCCGCGTTATGCAACGCGGTGAAGATGATCATTGCATGTCGCTGAAGAAGTTCTGACAGCTCGCACAAACCGCGCGATCGCGGAAATTCGACAGTCAAAGATCAGCTGTCGCTGATGTAAGCGACGTTTTCTCGCGGAATGCGGTCGTACAAGCGTCTCGCTTCTTTTATTTTCTTCTTCGCGCCGTAAATACCAATGAATAAAAATGAGCGTGAGAAGGCGGGAAAAACGAGTGTACAAAGGCGTTTGGAAGATGTTGAAACGGACGCGGGATGCGGGCATTAATAAAGGTTGAATCTAGACAAATGATATTGCATTATTTTACACATGCTATACTGGAGCACATAAATCACTCTGCGCTATTCTTTTCGGTCGACGGCAAAGAGCGCAGGAAATAATGATGTAATAGAACCGTGACCGGTGATGAAATTGTTGGACGCTCCTCTTGGAACGTTTTTGAATTTCACGTCATTCTCGCGAGTGCGAGAATAAACGTATTTCCGTACAGCGACGTTTCCTTCTCGCCCGGGTGAAAATGATGACGGCAATATACGGCGAAATATATTTCTATAAAGCGACGACGCGAGAGCGAGTTCCGGCGCTCTTTTTCGATCGCTCTTTACCATCGCGATGGTAATGCTCGACGAATTGCGTCGGCAATTAGCGGTGCCATTTCGAGGCGTTCAATCGTTAAACGGATCGCGGCATTCCGCGCGCATCCCTGGAACGAGAGAGGAACGAGTCCTCAAATGTCCTCGTTACAACTCGATTTTCTCATCGTCGCGCTCTATATAACTCCCCGCTTGAAGATCAGCTTAATCGGAGCATTCGTGAAAATCACGATTTTGCCGAACATTAATATCTCCGAGCGAGATCCCCTCGAGTTCTTTTTAGGATCGAGGCGCAGGATACACGTGATCGCATTTTGACGATTTAGGAAAAAAAAAACAAAAGTGGAACGTCGAAAACGAGATGAAAACGTTAACGAGCGGGTAAAGGTTTTCTCGAGATCTCGGCCTCGTTATATCTACCGTGCAGCTTCACGCGAGGCTCATTCGTAGAACGGAAGAAATAACTTGGCGCGTCGTTAAGAAAAAAAAAAACGAAGCTAAGGGCCCGGTAACATATAGCTTCATTTATGATTCTTATTTGATAAGATATAAGCATGTCAAGGAGAAAATGAAAATTTTATCTTGCCAATTCTATCAGAGAACTACAGTAATGGTATTCTGACGAGGCGATTTAAAGAGAGTAAAAAAAACCTTTCTATAAATTGCCTGAAAAAGTTTATATAAATATCAAAATACATAGTTTTAAATATGAAAGGCACTTTCTCCTTTTTTTTTGTGACTTTCGATTGACAGCAGTCGGATGTTAAAAAATCCGCGGACTC
>NW_012029590.1:0-1465 GCF_000956235.1 Wasmannia auropunctata | reverse complement strand
ATATATTCTTATACTATAACTGTACACACTGTCTTATGGACTGTACCGTTTACAACATCTTTTCTGATTGAAAATGAAACGATTCATTTATTTTAACATGTTGATGATCCTTTTTATATTTGTTTAACTAAAGCACATTAGCCAAAATAGTGAATGATTGAGTTGTGCTGGCAAAATATATAGTGGCAAATGTGATATGATTAATGGAAGATCAGTTCAAGACAAAATTTATGCACGATACTCTTTTGCCTGCTGGGGATATCAAAGCTACTGCAGACAAATAAATCCAGTCGCATTCCTTGACGATGAATTTCATTCGTGCTACGCACAGAAGGGAACGAGATTTGGTTCGTATAGGGAACAGAATGGGACGCCATGATATTCGCATCAATGTGAAATGACAAAGTGTTATATTAAATTAACGTTTTTGGTAGAGGATCATCAAGAAAATGAACAATTCTAATATCCTATACGATATTTATTTTTATAATGTTTGCGCTGACATAGTAAAATTGCGAAATGTAACGCAATGTAGAGATGGCAACTGATATCCGTAATACCATAAACATTAAAATATTTACAGACTTCTACCGTAAATGTGAGTAGCGCAATAACGATGCAATTTTAAATATTTAGTAATACCATCATAAAATAATGCCGCGCGACATACATTCTATTTTCTCCGAAGGCTCGTTAACTGTATTAGTTGATATTTCACAATTTATACACTTTTTTGTATGTTTATACGAAAAAGAGAACAAGCTGCGAGAAGGGCGGCCACTATTAATAACCTAGCATAGTTAAAAATGTTTACTGCGGGTTGCAATTCATATGAAACTCGCGGTCGTAACGACGGTATAATTTTGAACACTGCTTCGTACTTAACACTGCATCTGACATTTTAATGTTACAATCGCATTTTGCCCATACATGAGAGAGAACTTAAACAATTCTTGCTAAACTCGACACTCAGCAAGACTTTAACATCATGCTCGATATTATGTTAATTTCTCGTAACGTATATGTGACAAAAAATATTATATACATATGTATATAATACGAGAAAAAAGCTATAAGACGTACGGGACGTGCAACTAATATTAATAACGTGGCAAAGTTAAAAATGTTTACTGTGTATTACGGCCTGATATGAGGGCCACGAGCATGGCAGCAGGGTCCCTTGTGATTGATTACACGTCTCTACGTCTCTCCCTCTGACGGGGTGTTCCTATGGATATTACCTTAGCACGGCCCTGCACGCTACGATTCCCTCTGCCTCCCACCTTCGTGTCTATATAGAGACACCATACCGATCTATTCTATCCCCCCATGAATCAAATCACTTTACCTCCACTCTCCTCCCTTCGTTATGCTAAAAATGAAAATCATCTTCGAAGAATGTGACGGAACAAAATTGCTAGCTATGGTTTTCTATGTTAATCACAAATGAAAGGGTATAGGATAA
>NW_012029589.1:0-324 GCF_000956235.1 Wasmannia auropunctata | reverse complement strand
AAAATATTTTATACTTTAACATTAATATATTATCTACATATATTCTTATACTATAACTGTACACACTGTCTTATGGACTGTACCGTTTACAACATTCTTTTACTGATTAGAAAATGAAACGATTCATTTATTTTAACATGTTGATGATCCTTTTTATATTTGTTTAACTAAAGCACATTAGCCAAAATAGTGAATGATTGAGTTGTGCTGGCAAAATATATAGTGGCAAATGTGATATGATTAATGGAAGATCAGTTCAAGACAAAATTTATGCACGATACTCTTTTGCCTGCTGGGGATATCAAAGCTACTGCAGACAAATAA
>NW_012029588.1:0-1095 GCF_000956235.1 Wasmannia auropunctata | reverse complement strand
TCATCGCAAAGATAGTTCTAAAGAAATTTTCCAGAGTTTCGAGACATTCAAAATTTTTTAAGATTTTTAAGAATTTCTCGTAAAGCAAATCTAAATTCAAAAATTAATCACCTTCAAAATTTTATCACCTGAAGATTTTGCAAAAAGAAAATCGAGAAAGATTATCGATAATAATATCTCTTCAAAATATCATATGAACATCTCTTGGGTGAAGAACTTTCAAGGCAAAAATTAGAGTTATGAAAATCTGAATTAAGTTACAGCCTATGGATATGATTAATACATACTATATAAATATGGCTCCTAAAATCCACGACTTATTGTTAATTTTCCAGGTCAGCATGCATCTCAGATACGTCCTAAAACGCACGTGGTTCACGTGCTTGCGGGTGCCTAATGCAAGTAACGAGTATTCCTGGCGGGACAAGCAGCGATACATGTATCTGAGATTACGCCGGCTGGTCAGCAGCTACAACAAGCATCTGTTCCATAAGCTGCACCACGAACGCAAGCTGATTCTTCAAGCGACGGTTCGTAAAACTTTAACGTGGTCGTTGAACAACAGCTGCCCAGACAGCCGTCCTCTAGAAAGCGAAATTTGTAGTGCCGTCAAGTTATCAGTTGTCACGTGGACGGTGTCTGTTGATTTATCAAAAACTTGATTACATTAGCGAAAAAAACACACTTTTTCCGACGATTTTGACAGACGCGTCGTTTTTCGCACGTTTCCAGACGCCGTCGTTGGCCGAGTCCCGAAGACCGCCGCCGGCCTCCACGTATTCGGGATACGGCGAGTACGGGGGGCAGTTCTTTTATTACGGTAACATGAGCAAATACGCTTACGAGAATAGATTCAAGTACACGAGACCGAGTAGCGCGGAGAACACCGGCGGGGAGCTCGAAGAGGAGACCAATAGGCCGCCCTGCTTCGATTTAGTCATTGGAATCCAATTAAGGCAATTCAACACGAATAAAACAATTATTTGTAAAAATCATGGTAGTTGAAAAAGTTGTCGAAACTCTCCCCAAGTTCTCTCCCTGCGGACAGTTCGTTTTAAGAGCCCTTCTCGTCTCTCCTTAAACTGTAACTGTAAC
>NW_012029587.1:0-681 GCF_000956235.1 Wasmannia auropunctata | reverse complement strand
ATATATATATATATATATATGTACATATTTTTACATTTACATATTACATATTAATTAATAATGATTTTAACATCTATCGCTAGAGATTCCCACGAGTAATATATGCGCGGGAATCTATTTTTAATGAAAATTTGCATGGATTTCTGTCCAACTAGTTATTACATTTTATGTTCAAATTATTAAAAGATAATTAATTAAACTGAACAATTTAAACGTGTAACCTTACATTTGAATGCATTAATGAACAACGACTAAACGCAAACTCTATATGATTTCGATTTTTGGAAGAAAATCTCCCAGTTTTTGAAGATTAGGTAGAAGAATTTTCCTCGCTAAATTGCTAGATTTACTTGAAAATATCTTCTTCTTCATGAATTAATTATATTTAAAAATATCTTTTAATTAAATATATATATTTTTATCGCAAAAACGCTGAGAAGGACAACAATGTCGCTTTAGCGATTTTTCATTGTCGTTTGCCCATTAGATTTCATTCAACTTCTATGAATGCAAAATTTCCCTTTCGATGAAAATTTATGTGGGGGGATACAGGTTAATTTTGCATAATCCTATCTCTCTCGCGTGGGCCGGACACAGGGACGGATGGAGACGCGTAATGAAATTTCGTATACCGTATACCGCAGCGGCGGTGGTATTTACAATCCGCGGGAGATGAAAAAG
>NW_012029586.1:0-555 GCF_000956235.1 Wasmannia auropunctata | reverse complement strand
ACGCTTGTTTTCCCGTATATTTTCAGTCAGAATATTGATTTACCATTTATCGCATGAGCTTGATTCGTTTTTTATGAATCTCACTGCGTATAGAAAAAAATTCTGCTGGATTAAATTAATTTTGTTTTAATTTCATGTTATTATTTTAATACAGGCGTATGTATGTATTTATACATAAAATAAAAGAATTCTGACAGGAATTATTGTTATTATTCGTTAAACGTTATAATCAATTTCTAATATAATTTCCTTATTGTTAGACTGTACGGATAGTTCTCATGATTAGACTGCTATATCATGTAGTTCCGTGAAGAGCGGCAATTCGCTATCATTATTGAATGATAATTTCCGATCACGCCCTTGGGAAGTGACGCCAGCATCTCGCTCGATGTCTCTCGGCACTCTACCACCGTAATCTAACCTCGAAATAGCGTCAGCATCCATTAAGGCAACTATTCTGTTGCTTGCTAGAATGTACATGCGAACGTAACCACGCAAGTGTACGTCCAGTCAACTTCAACGTTAATGTACATGTAGTCGAAATGCATTTATGTC
>NW_012029585.1:0-1024 GCF_000956235.1 Wasmannia auropunctata | reverse complement strand
CGTTACACATTTATTCGGCTTCGCGAAAATCGCAACGGTATACGTGTCTGCGGCCGTTTAAAATTAGCCCCGAGTGTTAGGTAATTCCGCGAAATATATGAATGTAATTGAAATCCTGGTTTTTTGCGTGCCGCGATTCGGCCAACGTTATATTTCTACTGTATAAACCATAGTTTTTCCACGGGTCGGCGGTTATCCGGGCGGAAACCCGTCGCCCGATCCCCCGACGACGTCACGGCGAAATAGGTTCAACGAGGTTCCGCCTCTCTCGGTGAAAACGTCCTATGTCGGAGCAAAGTAAATCTAATCTTGATTCAGGCGCCATAAAAGCCAGCGCGACATCTCATTTTACGATACGCCGGGTACATATGGTACGTATTCTACATACGAGCCGGGCTCGGTGCGCGCGTCACTCGGAGCCAGCCCCGGCAGTAAGATGTATTAAGCGCGGCGGCTTACAGCACCGGTAATATCTGGGCCGTGCGAGCTATATCCTTCTCTATACGAGCAAATCCTTAATCGAGTGCTTCGATGACGCGTCCGTCGACACTACGTTAAAAGCTCTGTCTGGAGAATCCTGCTCTCTGGTCTCTCCCGGCTGCCACTCGCAAAAGCTGCCACTCGTCCCATATAAGCTACCACTAAGCCGTCGTCGCATACGAGTAAAATACATGGAAACCAACCAGTCACTTTAGCGCACATAAGCAAAACGGGGGGGTGGAGAGGGAGGGGGAGCGTTGTACATCCAGAGCTATTATCGTATCCTTAAGAGATATCGTCCGTAATCGGATACCGCGTGTCATTTTAGAGACTCGAGATTTTACAGGACGCTTGTTTTCCCGTATATTTTCAGTCAGAATATTGATTTACCATTTATCGCATGAGCTTGATTCGTTTTTTATGAATCTCACTGCGTATAGAAAAAAATTCTGCTGGATTAAATTAATTTTGTTTTAATTTCATGTTATTATTTTAATACAGGCGTATGTATGTATTTATACATAAAATAAAAGAATTCTGACAG
>NW_012029584.1:0-508 GCF_000956235.1 Wasmannia auropunctata | reverse complement strand
CGACTGCAGGGGCTGCTGATGTTGCCGCGGCATATTTTTTCGCGATGAGTATAACGCGTATGCATAGAGTGTCTCGGGATCTCGCACAACAACAGGTGCTTGGAAAAATTAAAAAAACCGATTTTTTTTTAAATATTGGCAAATATCGGGCGCAGTATATTATATTGATCATCCGCCTTAATCATCCTTGATATAGTTATTTCTTCAGTTCCACAATTTCACCAATCTATCAAAATACGGTTGAGCATTTTACTCGGGACGATATTAGTATCCCAAATCCAAGAATCTGTCATGATAATTAAGTAGGAGGATACTGGGGGATAATCTGTATATCCTGTAGATACATAATGCGTTTGTCTGTGTCAGTCAAGACATTTCTTTCGGTAGCTCGTGCCGTGCCTTTAATGATGAGGCCACGGCGGAGTGTGACGATGCGTGTTCCGCAAAACTGGAACTATGCTTTATTTCTGGTTTCTTCATGCTGATGTATAATGCAAAAGCGTGCCGT
>NW_012029583.1:0-827 GCF_000956235.1 Wasmannia auropunctata | reverse complement strand
GCTGTTTCCGAGCCGATTCCTAGAAACATAAATCCTTCCGTAACATTCTACCGACACTTTAAAATGTAAATCCCGAGCGAACAACACGCAAGCCTGACTTCCGGCCGACCGCCTCCGTTCGATCGAGCGACTCGATCGCGGCGCACACAAACCGGGTTACTATATCGCGATCTTCGCGATCGAAAACGGAAAACGTTACCTCTTCCACACGGCGGCGGCGTTATGCTAATGACCGTCGGGATTTCCCGACGCGGTTCGCGGCGAGATCGCGGGTCCCACGCGAGCGCGCGCGAGCGAACGCGCGGTGCGCAGCGGCGAGATAAGACTTTATCTCCAAGTGCGTCACATTACTACTTGCGTCGTGTCGCACTGGTGCGCGTGCAGGCGCATCGGTGCGCACAGCGGCGGCGGCGGCGGCGGCGGTCGTATAAGCGTGATGCGAGATATAATGCACATCCTCGCCAGGAGGGAATCTACTTCATCATCCTGCGCGGTAGCACCATGTCACTCGCTCACCGAGTTTCCGTCTGTTTTGTTGGAACGTAACTGCTGTAAACATGCGTCGGTCCGCTGTCGTTGCTGCTGCGGCTGCTATACTACTACTACTGTTGCTGCTACTATACCGCTGTTACCGCCGCCGTTTTTTTGTACGCGCGGGGTACATTTGCATACACGGCCGGGTGCGTCAGAAGCGCCGAGCAGAGAGTTCGACGCAAAGTCGCGATTGCAGATAAATCTCCGCGGCCGATGGCGACTCGCTCTTCCGGCTCTTGCGAAACCCAGAAATTCCTTCGGCATCAACAAGGCTCTCTCTCTCTCTCTCCCTC
>NW_012029582.1:0-889 GCF_000956235.1 Wasmannia auropunctata | reverse complement strand
ATACAAGTGAAATTCTTCAATAATGGTCATCGCTTTTTATCGTATATATAACAGCACTATATATATTGCACGACAGAGTGCTCTCGCGTTGTAGCATTTCCGATCCGCAAACCGAAACAAGGGGGTTAAGCAGGCATTCCGTCGTGCCGAAACGAGGCGAGGTGAGAAGCAAAAGAAAACACGCGGGAGATCGTGGAAAGAGGCCGACAGTGACGGCGGCGGTGGCGGTGGCGGTGGCGGCGGCGGTTTTATGGTCGGCACGATGCGAGCCGCCGCGCGTGGCTTTCCGTGCCGCGCTGCGATTTTACGTTCCGCGGGCGCGTAAGCACGCTCGTTTTCGCGGCCGCAACATGGAAATCCAGGACGCCTTTACTGCCCGGCGTTGCGGCCGCGGAGTTACTACAACGGGGGCAACTTTACGATTTCGCTCCTCTCCGCTCCCGGGACTCCGCTCGCCGCGCTCGAACTCGCGCAGCACCGCCCCGTTCCGCGCGGTGCGGCCGTTGCCGCTCGTAAGCACCGGAGGAAGAAGACACCTGATCGTCGTTATAATAGCGGAGGCACGCTACCCGTGGACAAGCGGGCGCGGCTCGTGAAAAGTGGCCGGTGAAACGAGCCTCGGCACCATCGTATACATGCGTATTCCATCGCGCGCGGAATTAACGACCGTCGGCTTGGAAATTGCGTATTTAACCAGCGAGCGTACGCGCTACGAGCGTACGAACTCGCGTTGAGAATTAGTTCCTTCTTACGCGGTCATTAGACCGAAATGTCAGCCGCAGTAGCTTCATTCTCTACTATACGTATCCAATCTCGAGAAATACGTAAAAGGAGAGAAACAGAGAAAGAACACACATGAATATCTATAGTTGCAAGAATTGCAATTACA
>NW_012029581.1:0-573 GCF_000956235.1 Wasmannia auropunctata | reverse complement strand
ATTCGTGACGTTTTTTAAAATTCTCCGCTAATAGAAGGTATCAAAATAAAACGATTTATTAAGAAGGGCTTTAATATTATTAGAATCTTATCAAATTGATATTTAAAATAAAATATTCTTAAAATAAAGACTTTATAGCCTTTAAGGAAAATTCCTCCTATAAATGTTAAGCATTCTCTTTCCCTCTATCTATTTTTCTGAAATTCAGTGAGTGAAAATCGCTTTCAATTCGATCTACAAGAGCACGGCGTGTCGATAACACAAAATGAGGGTCGTGACGTATCCTCGTGATATCGGCGAACCGCTAACAAGGCCTTTCGATGTCACGAGGGTTGTTACGCGTGTAAGAAGGTCGAACGTCTGTTAACCGCAATGCCAGAGAAGCCCACGGCGGCGGGTCATTTACAAAAGTGGGCTGAATAATTTCGTTAGAGCCACTCCGGCCGGCCGCGGCCGGCTGACTAGCTGGTTGGCAGGCCGGCTGTGTTCGTGACCTATGCCGTTGCCATTATTCAAATGGGAGATTAAGCGAGCTCCTCGACTTCGAGTTTAATCTTACTCTCTTTTCGCGGC
>NW_012029580.1:0-513 GCF_000956235.1 Wasmannia auropunctata | reverse complement strand
TTTATCTCCTTCGATTCGATAAGACTTCACAGTTAAATTGATAAATTACGTCAGAGCGTTTTCAATAAAAATTTTCTATTTCTTCGAATTGAGATTTCTACGATTTTTTTCGGTCAACGAGAAGAATTTGATGGATGATATACGGGCGCTATGACTAGACACAACTTGTAATTCAATTACGTAACAATGGACAGGTAGTTCCTGCATCGCATCATCGTCGTACAAATAGACGGCCACGAAACGTCACGCTACTGCGAAACGCGCGCTGACCGGCCTCATGACTAATAGCGCATAACAAACTTAAATTGCCACGGGCCATTAATACTTAACGAATAGATGCGTACGTGATACATAGGTTCTTAATACATCTTAGGCTATATAGCTACTGACTTACGCCGGCTGCACGCGCGCGCCTTCGCAAATTGAATTGTATATACAATCGCGGTAGGAGATCTAACATGTCAGTTGTAAGAGTCTTGAAGAATCTATCGCGCGAAGAAGATCCTCTCTCTC
>NW_012029579.1:0-1033 GCF_000956235.1 Wasmannia auropunctata | reverse complement strand
GCGTTTCTCTCTTTCTCTCTCTCTCAAAGAGCCTTCACGCCGCAAAACTCAAAACGGCCTTCTGCTACTCTCACGGGGAAAGTCGTCCAGCTGGCAATAATTAAAAGTGGAAGGCGCATCGCCGAGCACAGGCTCTAGGCAAGAGAGGCGAACGAAGGAGGCGGTTGATGGCGTATAGCCGGGCATCGAACCGTGACCCGAGCACCTGTTGCCGCCTCCACGGTCGCGGCTCAATGTGAACTGACCTAACTTGTCCCTACTTCCTACCTGCAGTCCGCAGGAGATAGAGCGATTCGACCGGCCGAACCGCACTAGACAAAAACAATGTCAACACCTTGAAGAATTAATCCGTGAAAACTTGGCGAGCACACCTGGACGCTAACATTTTATTGGATCCCTACAGTCATTAGATGTTTTGAAAATTATTCAGACGAGAATCTTTATGCGGAATCTTCCAATCAATTTTGTCGTATTTTATTAGGTCGAGAATAAAGACGATTCGAAAACATAAATAAAAAAAAAACAGCAAATATTTCAGATAATACTCGGCAGTGCAGTTTATCTCCTTCGATTCGATAAGACTTCACAGTTAAATTGATAAATTACGTCAGAGCGTTTTCAATAAAAATTTTCTATTTCTTCGAATTGAGATTTCTACGATTTTTTTCGGTCAACGAGAAGAATTTGATGGATGATATACGGGCGCTATGACTAGACACAACTTGTAATTCAATTACGTAACAATGGACAGGTAGTTCCTGCATCGCATCATCGTCGTACAAATAGACGGCCACGAAACGTCACGCTACTGCGAAACGCGCGCTGACCGGCCTCATGACTAATAGCGCATAACAAACTTAAATTGCCACGGGCCATTAATACTTAACGAATAGATGCGTACGTGATACATAGGTTCTTAATACATCTTAGGCTATATAGCTACTGACTTACGCCGGCTGCACGCGCGCGCCTTCGCAAATTGAATTGTATATACAATCGCGGTAGGAGATCTAACATGTCAGTTGTAAGAGTC
>NW_012029578.1:0-1192 GCF_000956235.1 Wasmannia auropunctata | reverse complement strand
ACGTATTATTGTTCGAAGGTCTTTTGTAGAAGCCACGAAAGAGAATCGTCTCGCGACCGTTGATTGACATCTTCGGCTAATGTATCTCATTCGTGAGCAACGAGACGCGAGCATTATTTAACGCTTCCGTTATTAATCACCGCGCTTAAGCTCCCCGGTGAGCTCGTGCGAGAGGAGATCGTAACGCGCAAGGAGACGAGACAGAGAGAGAGAGAGAGAGGGAGAGACTCTCGATTTCATAATGCGCGTCCTTCGCTCCATCGGCTCTCCGTCAAAAGAGTCCGGAGGAGACCGAGGCGCGCTGCGGGATTATAACGATATACGAAAGCAACAACGTCGAACAGCGACGACGTAACGGCCGCCGCGTCACGGATGCCGGGATTACTCGCCGCCGCCGGATGCCGTTGCCGGTGTAATTACGATTAAATTAGCGATCGATCTCCCCGGCGCGGCGCGGCGAACGACACGACGCTGACGTCATTTCGTGTGTACGAGCCTTCCGGCCGTTTACTTTTGCGCTAAGTGAAAAGCGGCGGCTATAACTGGGCGTGTATATACCTATACGCGAGTGGCAATGCGCAATCCCGAGTGGGCAGTGATTATGAAAAGTGACGGGCCATTGTTTATTGTTTGTCTATCTTGGCGCGGTTGTAAGACCGGTGGGCCGCGACGCGGACGGGAACACGCCGGATCCGCGGATGACTTCGCGAATGCGCGCGACGCGTCGCGAATTTCCGTCGCGAAACTTCTCTCCCCGGGGGTGGACGCGGAGGAGGTTGAGAGGCACTAAGCAAGTCCTCCGAGCGGACAAACGATAAAAAGAGAACCGCTACTTTTCGTTATCTGCCTACTTTATGTTGTGTATATATACAGACGATAGAGCTCGGATATTCCGTATAGACTACGCACGCTCGACGCGCCGCTAAAAAGGTGAGGCGAAGAAAGCGACACACACTCATAAGCTCAAACATTTATCAGACAAACGTCGCGAGCGTAACTCAACCTTTTTAGACGCGGCGCGCGCGCGTTACAAGCGGTCGACGGTACAGATTTAATCGTCAGGTTAGTAAAAACCAATATATCACATGGCGTGCGTGAGTAAATTTGCAATCTGCAAACTACAGGCAAAACGCATCGCACAATTTGGACGTACGATTGGAAATATTTGTGCAATTCCGATGTTAATAGACAC
>NW_012029577.1:0-656 GCF_000956235.1 Wasmannia auropunctata | reverse complement strand
CGACAAATTCACAAAGAATATAAATTAACTCGCTATGCAATTTAAAAATAATTATCAGATAATGGTACTTATAATATTCTATAACCGTTTCAACGTTTTTTCGTTAATTAAAATATAAAATTATATGATTTTATAAGTAACAACGTGCTCCAGTATTTAGAAATTTTTAAAGATTCTATCATATTGAAACATAATATGTGATAGACAATAACAAAACAAAAAACTTAGAAACAGTCCTGCAAACAGGACGCCGCGCCGGTAGTGCCGACGTATTACAGTTACGTAAGCGCTGCGGATTTGTGCTGTGTGATCAAAGACATACCCGGTCGAAGAGAACGGGTTATACGCTAAAAACAGCTGTAAAACGCTCTTTTCTCCCCCTTCGACGCACCCTGCCTTTAGGCTCACCCGTGCACCCGGGCAGCTGTCTCGCGGTGGCGCCCCGAACAAGTTAAAACGCTACCTACCTCACCTGCCCTACGGCCCCACCTCTACCTTATACCCGGGCGGGAGGTGGTAAATCGGGAACGGCACTCTCCGAAGAGGGTTTCCGAATAAGGTCAGGCTCGCAAGACCAAACGTGGGCGCGCGAAACCGACCGACAGACCGACCGACCGACCGTGGGTCGATACNGGTAACCGGTAATCGCGCAACGA
>NW_012029576.1:0-1079 GCF_000956235.1 Wasmannia auropunctata | reverse complement strand
ATTCCATTCTGCTCAAGCAAATAAATACGTCGTCGAGATTGCCAGGGAAAAAAAATAATAACGACGTGGTTCCTTTTAAAATTGAATTTTTATCTTATTCCGATCAGTCTCTGTAGTCCTCAGAGAAGCTCGCTGTAATACCGCGCGTCGCCGCTTATCTATTCCCACGCAGAATAAATCAACATCCGCCTATATCCGTTCAAGTCGCTCGCTAATTAATGTCCGGAATGGAAAGTCGTTCTCTCGCGCGATATATCTGATTGGTGTATAGTAATCGCGACGCCACGCCGCTCACGGAGATTCAAGAGATGGTCCTTGCGACGGAGTCGTCGTCGCAATAAAATATGTCGAACACGTGAAAGTACTTGCATAAAAGGCGCTGCTTAACAGGCCGCCGTTACAAGTGAAAACGTATACGATGCGCCCGTTCTAAATCCGTGAATGTGCCGCAATCTAAGCCTACACTGAATGAAGATTCAGTGTAATTCTCGATAAATGTTATTCCTTTCAATATGCAGTGTGATATAATAAGATAAATTCAGAGATCAAAGTTTGAACCATCAAAGCTTGCGAGAAGAAAAACTTACAAGATAAAATTTCAATATATATGTTCATGCTGATTTTGTATAATAGGATTTTTTAAATATATGATATGATTTATACAAATGATCTATACAAATGATTTATATTAAAAATAATTAAAAAATAAATAAAGTAAAATAATATGTATAAAAATAAAAATAAAAGGCTAAGACAAGCCTTTTATTTTTATATTATTACTTTGCAAAAACGCAAGCCTTGAATTTACCTTCACTGTAAATAATTTAATTTTTGATATACTTAAAATACATCAAAATAATTAAATGATGATAACAGAAAAATTTTTAATTACGATTACATTTCGCAGTCGGAAGTAGAAATAATGCATCAATTTGGAATCTGCATAAAAGTAATCAAGGATCTACATATCGTATGTGGCAGATACTAATTTAGCCTATCAACGTGATAGTTTAGAAATCACCGAAAGCTCGAATTTATTAGTGGCTGTATGTATACGTAAACGTCGATATTTTTAAGCA
>NW_012029575.1:0-797 GCF_000956235.1 Wasmannia auropunctata | reverse complement strand
AAAAAATAAAAAATAAATATTAGTTTTTAATTCTTACAGTGTAAAACTTCATTAATAAATCTCAATGTTATGCTTATAAAATTGATGTTTAGTCGCTTGCTAATGAATTCTTTTCTCAATTGCAATTAAAAAAATAATTACTATTCTAAGATTGTTATTAAAAATGCAATTTAAATATTTAAGATTAAAAAATATTACAAAATTACATAAAAGACTTAATATGATCTTGGACAAGCAAGCTTCTTTGAATTTAGAACGGATTAATAGAAATCAAGTCACGAGAACAATAAAACGGACTTGGATTTTTTCCTGTTTCTACCTTGCGTATCTTGTAGAGAAGCCTTTACAAAACACACAGCTGCGAGAAATTTAGCTTTCTCCATTTACACGAAGATGCGGTTGGGTTACATTAGAATCTCCTTCAGATTTTGCATAAAATATAAATTAAAAAAATAAATCCGATAATCTGCGATTTATGACTGCGAAAAATCAAGTCACGATATAACATGCTGTACAGGAAGTAGGAAAAAGTTTCGGACTTCCAATACGTGAAATGTGAAATTGCATTTACAGATCACTGATCGACGTTACGGCAAGTAAAACTGCGATCGTGTACATTTCATGCTAATAGCGATTGGCATTGCTTGTATCACTGAATAAAATTTCAAACACTTTCACTCGCTGGGACTGCGAAGCACATTACAATTGAATCGAGCCTACATCAAACAATTGTAAATAGGTGTTACGATTAAAAAAGAAAAATCTAAGAATACTTTATTGGTGATACAAAACATAAT
>NW_012029574.1:0-524 GCF_000956235.1 Wasmannia auropunctata | reverse complement strand
AAGCTGGGAACTTCGATCTCGACTTTCTTCGACGAAGTCTCATTATCCTTCTCGTTAAAGCGCGTGGCAATCTCTTTATCGATGACATCGCCGCTGATCTTGGGTGACTCGTTCAATAGCTCATCGTGATTTCTTTCCCTTACTTTGTTCTTCAAGTTATCTGTCGAATACGTTTCGCTTCTGACATCTCTTTTCTTCTCGGCCAATTCTGTAACATCCACATTATTTATCCGTTTACTCCGCCTTGCCGACAGGATCGATATTGGTCGAGCGACAGTGCTATTTTTGTCGCTGGATGTTCCGCTCTCGTCTCCTCCCGATCTCACGGAGAATGCAAATTTCATAGCGTCCGGAGCACCGATCGCTCTCCGACTCGGCGACTTTCCTTCCGATCTATCGATTACCCTATCAAACGTACTTTTATCTCGCTGCTCCGATTTATCGTCATTGGTCACACCATTGTTTGCCGCTGCTTTCACATCAACGTCCGCGCCGTTACCGTCGCCGCCGCCGTCGCGAAATTC
>NW_012029573.1:0-746 GCF_000956235.1 Wasmannia auropunctata | reverse complement strand
ATATTTTAAAAATTCTCTCTAAATAAATCTGCTTTTCTTTTTTATTAAATTTTCGGCAGTGTAAAATAATTTATACTAAAAAGTGATTGATAAAAAAATACAGTAACAGTTTAATTACTTGTAATACTCAAACATATTTTATCCAAATGTTAAATAAAAACTAGAATTAAATAAAGAATAAATATACAAATGTGCCTGTAAATGTCTGTAGGTGTAAATCATAGAAATATATGATACTACTTACTCTTTTCACCCATTATAATTCAAGATATATCAAGTTCTATGGAAATCGGTTACAAAAACCTGTCGTATTATACGCGCATGAAGAAGAGGTCGATGAAGAAGGCTAAATGTCTCATATGGAGGTTCAAGACTCAGAGCATTAGAGCATTAATCTTTCTCGCGTCAAGCCGAGATAGTTGACGTTACTTGAGTAATCAGACGATTAATCCCATGAGGCGTGGGGCTTTTGTTTCTCATTTAAGTCAATAGCTCATCTGTCACGAATATTCCAAAGAACGAAGAAAATCCATAATAAATTGGTGACCTCGCGAGCATATAATGTGTACGTAGTTACGGTATTTCAAAGAGTGCGAGGCTATATGCCGCAATCGCAATCTCGTAAAATGGCAACTGCCGTTCTACCATCATTTACTTGCGACGGTCGTATATAGTAACAGGATTAATCATACGAAATCCACAATTCGAATAATCTAGGTAATACATCGGAATTTGAATTATAAAAC
>NW_012029572.1:0-972 GCF_000956235.1 Wasmannia auropunctata | reverse complement strand
CTTTGATATCTACAAAATAATAACGTTATATAATAATGTTCAATTTAAATACAAACGCGTAAAGTTTTGCCTGCGCGAAGAAGACGCTCTTCGATTCTCTTGGTTCGCAAATACATTCGTAGCGGATCTGGCGCTATACACGTAGAAGAAGGCAAGGCTGAAGGAAGAGAAGCAGAAGATGGAGGAAGAGAAAAAAGGAAAACGCGGGCAGGGGCAAGAAAGAGAAAGCCGACCGATAAACAAACTGCCAAGGATCGCGGCACTTTAATCTTCCTTTGAAGGCATCTCTCGGCCGCTCTTTGCGGCATTGAATGAAAAGGGAACAAGGAGGGAGGGGACCCGAGCCCACCCCGTCTCTCCCTCTTCCGCGCACTCGACCCCGCGACTCATTATGGCAACATGCGGTAAGTATGCTCGCGCTTAAGTCTCCGGGGCGAGTACCCTTCGGGCGAGGGGTTGCCCCTAAACACGTACAGCGTCGGTATTAGTTACACGTATATATACGTGCGCGTACAGGCCGCCCGTTGCAAAAAAAAAAACGATGGTCGAGGGCCCGGCGGAGGTACCGCGTTACGGCACTGTCGAAAACCGTCGGGGGACAGAGTGGTGGAGGAGAGAGAGCATCCCTTATTTCGCGGCGGCGGCTCGTTGCACGGCTCGGCGCATCCGAATAGTCTTCACTCCCATGATCCGGGGGGGGTTTCCAGGTGGTTCCTTACCCCTCCTCCTCTCCCCCTCCCTTCGCCTTTCGGACATACTCTCAAAAATTAGGCATCGTGGATACCGAACCGATGGTACGTGTTTCACAGCTGCGGCGCGATGGAACGGCCCAGCAAGCCGCGCGTGTCTCCGCCTTTGTCCTGCTCATCCTCGCCTCAGTCGTCATTGTGTTTCCTCAATCCTAAAAGAGTTCGGCTACAAATCTAAAGCGTAAAAATATATTAAAAATGATGTTACTTCGATTCAATGTAT
>NW_012029571.1:0-1480 GCF_000956235.1 Wasmannia auropunctata | reverse complement strand
TCTCTCTCTCTCTCTCACTCTTTTCTCCCGTTCTCCCCTTCGTGCCAATGTATACGCGTGTACACGGAGAACGATAAAAAAGACGAGATCTCAAAAGGTACGCGGAGCACCGCCTCTGATGAATGCCGCAACCAGTTGGCCACCATGTTTTCCCTCCGCCGATGTGTGTACGCCCTACTCTCTCCCGAAACATCCCCTGTGCCGCGTCCCTCCGTGTGCCGACTTTCCAACCCCTCGCAAAACCGCGATTGAACCCTTGTACATCCAGCGCGTATGCCGCGTACTGCGGCGTTCAGAGGTGATTTTACGTGCGCTTTGTGAGCGGCGGAATGGGTAACTTTTACAGTTATCGAGCAACGCTACAGAAATGTACACTGACAAATTGGATTGCCATCAATGATTTTAAAGCGAGGACGAAAGATCAGCAGCGAAAAAAGCTGCTTGTTGTACGTGTATAGTACACAATGTGATTGGTAAAAATTAAAATTTTTCAATGAAGATTGTGAACAGAAATTGGCAGTATATGCGAAAAAAGGGTGGAAAGAAAAAAAAATGAAAACGGAAACATACTGAAGTAAAGACATCCGGACAATAAGATAATAATATAATAATCAATATTCTTCAAGTCGCTTTGATATCTACAAAATAATAACGTTATATAATAATGTTCAATTTAAATACAAACGCGTAAAGTTTTGCCTGCGCGAAGAAGACGCTCTTCGATTCTCTTGGTTCGCAAATACATTCGTAGCGGATCTGGCGCTATACACGTAGAAGAAGGCAAGGCTGAAGGAAGAGAAGCAGAAGATGGAGGAAGAGAAAAAAGGAAAACGCGGGCAGGGGCAAGAAAGAGAAAGCCGACCGATAAACAAACTGCCAAGGATCGCGGCACTTTAATCTTCCTTTGAAGGCATCTCTCGGCCGCTCTTTGCGGCATTGAATGAAAAGGGAACAAGGAGGGAGGGGACCCGAGCCCACCCCGTCTCTCCCTCTTCCGCGCACTCGACCCCGCGACTCATTATGGCAACATGCGGTAAGTATGCTCGCGCTTAAGTCTCCGGGGCGAGTACCCTTCGGGCGAGGGGTTGCCCCTAAACACGTACAGCGTCGGTATTAGTTACACGTATATATACGTGCGCGTACAGGCCGCCCGTTGCAAAAAAAAAAACGATGGTCGAGGGCCCGGCGGAGGTACCGCGTTACGGCACTGTCGAAAACCGTCGGGGGACAGAGTGGTGGAGGAGAGAGAGCATCCCTTATTTCGCGGCGGCGGCTCGTTGCACGGCTCGGCGCATCCGAATAGTCTTCACTCCCATGATCCGGGGGGGGTTTCCAGGTGGTTCCTTACCCCTCCTCCTCTCCCCCTCCCTTCGCCTTTCGGACATACTCTCAAAAATTAGGCATCGTGGATACCGAACCGATGGTACGTGTTTCACAGCTGCGGCGCGATGGAACGGCCCAGCAAGCCGCGCGTGTCTCC
>NW_012029570.1:0-359 GCF_000956235.1 Wasmannia auropunctata | reverse complement strand
AGAAAGAAAGAAAGAAAGAAGAAGAGAGATAGAGCTCGTGCTCGCTCCCGCTATACCGAGATCTCGATTGGATCTACGCTGTCAAAACGACGATTTCGCACGACTGGCGGAGGGATAAATAATTTAGTCATTGATACTTTATATCCAGCAACTTGACGTTATACAGAAACGTTTTCTCGCGGTGGAATGAAAATAGATAGATTTGCATAAGTATTTCGCAAACGAATACGCGCGCTACAAACTGTATTTATTTTTTACGATAACGAATAATCTATCTGAAGTGGACTCCGCGTAAGCTTGGATGAATATTCGTGGTATATAAGCATCGTTTTACAAGTGCGAAACGCAACGATATAATA
>NW_012029569.1:0-894 GCF_000956235.1 Wasmannia auropunctata | reverse complement strand
CGCCGCGCCGCGCCGCGCCGCTGCAGCGCTGCGCAACGATTAAATAAGTTTTGCGCTCGGTAAACGGGATAACGGACCGTGAAATCCCGACTCGATAAACGCTCATTGTACGAAGGGGGCTATTGTCGTAACGAGCGAAGGCGACAGCAATCCTTAATATCATCGAAGTATAATTGTTATTCGGTCTCTCGTTCGATGCGTATAGTTTCCTCGTCACGTCATCGACATTCTACTGATTTTTAAATCCTTCGTGCTTATAAACGAGTTAAATTCAATGCTGCACACTTGACAATTGTGAATAAAAAAATGTTGTGAATATAACGCAAAAGGATTTATTAGCTTAAATTAAATCTTCAATAAGTTTATCGATTAATTAATGAGTACTTTTCGTACGCAAAATTGTCCCCGAGTCCGCGTGCAGCCACCTTCAAATTAACAAAATGCCTCGCACGGTCGTATCTTCCGTCACAATATGCCGGCAGCCACGCACAGAGCCGGAGAGCCAAACTGGCGCGTATTGGAAGCTACCCTACACGTATATATACCTACGGGCAAAAGTTATCGGCGTGTCTCGCGGACGTATTGCGGAGCCATGGTCTCTATTGATTGGTCGCGGGGATAATCCCGCGCCGCCGACATTTATTACCCCCTTGGAGCCAGCGGAGGCAGGTAATCTCCGCGACCTCCGTGCTCTGGCACGCGCGAGATCCGATCCAGAGAGCTCCCGTAACCAACGCGCTGGGCCCATAACCATTAACAAATCTCGTGTAGCGACGAGAACGAAATAAAGCGCTCTCGTGAATCGGCCGTTTGATTCCAATAGCTACCGGGGGTTTTTTTTATGGAGAATCGAAGTAAGAGGAATCGCGTGCGCTCTCTCTCTCTCTCTCTCTC
>NW_012029568.1:0-1262 GCF_000956235.1 Wasmannia auropunctata | reverse complement strand
TACGTATTTAAAGTCGAGAGTGTAAAAAAAACGATACAGTATTTCGAAAGCGAATTATTATGTTGAGGCTCGTCGCCATTCGAACATATCTGTTAGCTCGAGTAAGGATCCGGAAAATTGACATGCACGATTTCAGGTATACTTTATACCGGCGTAATATCGATCGTACTCGATAATAGAAACCGAGCTCCGGCTACCGACGCGAATCCCACTCTCGATAAACGATCACGGTCACGGCGATCGCCACCGATTTCGCGGTCGTTAACTCGCCGATCGCGCGAGTTTCTTTCGATTATGTCGGCGATAGGCAACGAAGCGGATACACGAGACCGCAGGACGATACGTGATGGAACATAAAGGAAGCGAACGACGCACACGGGGAACGCGTTCACGTAGTTACGCAAAAACATAAACCACCGGTATACCCATTTCTCTCGACTTTGAAATTGAAAAAGCCAACGGCAGTACGAGATGCAAAGAAAAGAGAAACCACGAGGGTAAAAACGAAAAGGTAAAATATCTCAGCCATAAGTATATACATACATAAGTTTGTAGAATATATAAGCTTTTAATCAATGAAACTTTTATATAGAATTAAACGACGCGTGTAAAGTTAATTAATTTAACGCATCGATCAGCTTTTGCACCTGCTTTGAATTGCGAGACGTGAAAGGGACAAAAGTGCCATGCGTAACGGAGATCCGCGAAAGAAGCTATAACATTCCGATGCATTACAGTTGCATCCACTCTGTCGTTTTCGTAACTTCTCCGCTTTTGCCTTCCTCGCCACGGTTTAATCACCGCTATCGTGTCGTAACGTTTGCTCGTTTTGTTCTGTGTATCCGAAAGGCAGGAGCAACGATATCCTGCACGGGCTCCTCGCCCGAGGAATTAATTTCCTTTGTGAGCTTTCGGGCTGAGCGCTTAGCACGCGGTTACTCTTCGAGAATGAGGAGTGGTCGATTGTGGGTCGGCTGGCTTCCGCTGTCTTGCCCGGCGGGATAGGAACGCGCGAGCGAGTAACTTTTAAATGCGATTATACAAAGAAGATATCTAAGCGGATCATATATATCCGTTGTCGAGAGCATGGAGATTTTTCGATTTCTCGCATCCACGTTCAACCGCTGGAAAATCCCAGCAGGTATTAGAACGGCGTATTGTTGATGCGGAAAGTTTCGGATGGGGGCGACCGTTTAGTGCGAGAAGAGAAAGTATTTTATTCTCGTTAAGTATTTGTATATTTTATTCTCGATTACGTCTAT
>NW_012029567.1:0-585 GCF_000956235.1 Wasmannia auropunctata | reverse complement strand
CTAAAGTCACTATCTCGGGGAAGCTCTTTCACCGATACTTGTTTCGTTTATCGATACCTATTCTCAACGTCGATCGATCACCGAATAAAAGTCGGTTCCGCCGACGAAACGACGTATTATAGCTTTCTTTCTGCTCTCTCTCTCGAGACGCATCGGTTGTTTAATATTCCCGTGCCACGGGTGGAAGAGCGCGGGGCGACACTCGTCCAAGGAGTGACGAGGTCCTTTCCTCGACGATAAGCTGCTTACCGGCAATATCTTCTCGCCCTTATTACACGAACGCGCGCACTCGTCTCACAGCGGCGGCGGTCGGACGGATGTAGCGGTGGTTTGAGGGATGAAGGCGCAGGATGGTGTCCTCAATAAGAGGATCAACGGGGTGGAGGTGCGTCCCGAGCGGTGGTGCCTCTCGCTCGCAAAGAGTTTCGTTTCTCGAGCACACGACAAGAGGCTTTTCGTCTCTCGCCCGCTCGTGCCCGCTTACTTTAAACCCCCGGTGGTTGGCTTAGCCAATGGAGGAGAAACCGGAGCGCCGCCGCTGGCTTCCGCCGATACGTCCTCGAGAGTTCGCTCGAAGGAGCAGAA
>NW_012029566.1:0-2047 GCF_000956235.1 Wasmannia auropunctata | reverse complement strand
TCTCTTTCTCTATCTTTACGACTAGGAAGTCCGGCATGTCTAGTGTATTCGAGTGGACCTCCGCGAAGCACCTCGATACGACACCCCCGGCGATCCTTTCCTTCGAAAGGAGAGACTAAGCCGAGCGTGGAAAGACGAGGCATTTCCCAAACGGAAAACGGCGGTGCGAAAATCAAAGCGTCTGATCGTGTGAATTCGAGCGTATGCTCGACCCTTAACTCTCTATCTTTCGCTTTCATGTGAAAGCTCGCAGGATATCCCTGACATCATACATAAAAATTGTTATTAGTCAAATAGTGCAAATCTTATTTCCGAGCCTTTCTCTTTCAAGTCGGACCGAATAACGCCCGAGTGATAACTGTTAAACTTCGCATACAAAATACAATATACAATACTCTATAATTCTACGATTTGACAAAAAATTTTTGATTAAATCAGTTTGTCAATTCCTTTAGTCGTTCACATCGTATTGCAAAATGTACAATCGTGATAAGAAAATAAAATAACATTATTCTGATTCCGACCACACAGATCGCTAAAATATCAACTTGGCTCTGTTTAAACTTTTTTCGTACGAGATTCGTACGCTCGATAATTTACGCTCTCAATCTTAATAACGTATCTCATTAATTTTGTACTATATTACGAGTTAATATAAGAGTGCACGTGATAACTTATATTAATTTTTAACGATAATAATACCTCTTTCTTCTCGACTCGTTGCGACTGCTCACGCGAAAGTTCTCCCTCGTGGAAAGGATGTCGATTGAGAACATCGATTCCGGCATAAAGTGTTCGCGAGCAAAGTGCAGGATGTCAGGAATTGCGGCCGATATAATTGGTACCCTGTTTTCGGCGGGCTGCATCGACTGAATCGAAACACGTGGAAAAACGCTGTGTGTGTTCACGCGAGCGATCGCCGAGCAGATCGTACAACGAACACGACCGGTTTTACGTCCCCCTAACACGCCAATTAAGGAGACGCACGTGAGTTGGAACTCGAAATTTTTCGCATGCCTGTTTCCAGTCCGACGCGTTTCTCGTTATGAGAACATTCCGATTAAAATTACAAACGCGTTGAACAATCAACTGAAACCATTTGAAACACACTGTGTTTCTCAAGCAATATCTTCGCGGTTAAAAATCGGGCGCCATTAGTAATTACTTAAAACGATCGGAGCCACGTACGTTCAACGTGTCTACGTTTATTGTTGCAGTTAATCACGTACGAGAATGATAAGTGATCTTCGGCCGAATCGCAACGGTCTGCAATTCCGAAGTTCCGAACGTTGAACGGCAACGTACAACGGGGTCGCTTGTAAAAATTGCTGCAATTTGGCACCGGAGAAACGCACCGGACCGAAACACCGCCAACACCCCGAGTAACCCTGTAAGCCCGTTCTCATCGGCAAACTTTTGCGGTCGAGAGAGTCGGCGAGCTTGTAACTCGCCCACGTGTTCGCGTCGCCGCGCCGGCCATTATCGCCGATCGATGATCGTGCCCGCTGACGATCTCCCGTGGGCGAGCTCTCTCTCTCTCTCCAACGTGGATGTCATAATATCTGCGCGCCGGCCTGGCCATCGTGCGAAACGGCGCGATGCGATAGCAAGTCTCGTATACGATCACGCTTTACGTGCGGCGGTTACACGGACACGCCGCGAATAAATTGCCCCGCGATGCCCGAAGGATACCCGCCGATCTAGGACGCGTGGGTGGCTGTACGGGCCCGCAATCGTCGGCGAATCGGTGCCCTTTCGAGATCGCCGACGAGCGAGTCGCATTATTGTTTCACCAAGTGAGCGGTCGGCTCGGGGACGACGGCTAAGTATCATCGATACCGGCTCGACCCCCCGTCCCAAGAGAATTGCCACATCAACCGGTAATGCGAGGACTATATGCGCGGATATACCGATACCTCACGCAGGATTTTCCTGAGCTTCTTTTTGCACAGATAAATATAATGCGAGTAAGTAATATGGGTTTCGATCTTTATGTCAAATTCATTTCAGATCATCTAGACCTGTATCAATAAAATAAAATAATAAG
>NW_012029565.1:0-681 GCF_000956235.1 Wasmannia auropunctata | reverse complement strand
TTTGTGAAAGTCGCTGAATATTAATATAAAAAAATGCCCGATTTATAAGAATTCTCAAGATACTATATTGATTAATAAAATAAGAAAGATCAACATAAAAAAGAAGTTAAAAATTTAGATACAATCAGCAAGTTTCGACGTGGTTTTTAGAATCCGTAGGCAAAAGATGATTATTGTTACAACTTCTGCAAAACGTTTCGCGTACGTCCAGTGTAATCAAATAACGAAAAACGGTCGCTTTTCAAATTAATAATTATTCGTGCAAGTATAACGAAATAATTTCAACTCTCTCTCTCTCTCTCTCTCTCTCTCTCTCTCTCTCTCTCTCTCCAGACATTCCGCGTATACATCCCGCTTCTGCGTTTTATTGTTTCACAGGCACATCTGCTCATTATTAATCCCTGCGCCCGTTCTATTTATTTCTTCATGTCGGGGGAAACGGACTCGCCGCGGCGCTGCACTGTTTCATCCAGTACGCCTGGGTTTATTTAATTTCGTCGGCTATTAAACAAGTGAACAGAGACGAAAATGAACGTGGGCGAGGGCACGCGCGCACTACGCCGTAAGTGTCGGGCCATTTACGCATTTTACGCAACTCGAAATCATTCATGGAACTTGATGAGACTCTGAGCAACCGTCTCGTGTATCTTTCGAATGCTTTCTAAAAATACTTGGACGAAT
>NW_012029564.1:12095-24987 GCF_000956235.1 Wasmannia auropunctata | reverse complement strand
GATGTGTATAAGAGACAGCGCCAAGTTTTTGCTTCATTGTGATTCCATTGGTCATTTTAATCACTTTAAGCCTGTTTTATGAAACTTAAAAATTTTTGAAAAGACAATGGCATTAAACTTTAAAAATAAATAAATCAATCAATCTTATGTTCTTGTTCATGTTTGTTACAAAATACAATTAAACTTGTCCTTAAATAAGGAAATTGGTTTCATAGATATATGTATATTAATCTTGAACATAGGCCGAATTGTTAAGGTATCTAATAACTACCGTAAGCTGTTTAGAGTTATCAAGTAATATTAAATGTAGTAGAAAGTTTTTAGTTTTTTGCAAAATTCAATCTTTATCTAAAGAATAAAAAAAAAGAGTAAAAAAAAGCTTAATAATTAAAATATTTGTCATTATTATCGATGATTTTCAGCCATTTCTCGGATAGCTTACGAATTCCTATAGGCGATAAAAGCTTAGCGATTTTGAAACAATAAAGTCATTGATGCTTTTTCGGACTTCGTCTGCTCTGAAATGTATATTAGCCAAATAATGTTGCATCGCACGGAATAGGTGGTAATCGGAAGGGGACTATAGGGTGAAAGATCATATTACTAGCATATTAAGCATTTAGTCCCATTTAATTTAATAAATTTTTACTTTTAATAAAATACTCCCATCGATGCAAAATTTAAAGCTAAGAACTTTCTACTACACCTAATACTATTTCGAAGCAAATGTTTTTTTTCACTATTTTATAGAAAATGAATATTATCCATATTTATACATTGTGATGGAAATAAATGTGTCGCAAATGCTATTATTTACTTACGTAGTTCCTCTGCGGCATATGTCGTTAGAAGCACAAAAGCAAAGAGTGCAGCAAACATTTTTCAAACGAATATTTTCTGCTGTTAGTACACGAAACCTGCACTCCTGAACGATCTTAACAAATGTGCAAAAATAAATTAAATGATAAATATATATTGCACATCTCTTTTTTGAACATACTCTCAATACTCACTCTAATTCATAGCACATGCGTAGAATGAATGAATGAAATATCATTCAACTAAAGTGATGAGTAATGTAATCTGATCCTTCTCTGCGCATGATCATTTGATCAAGTAATTTGAGGTGGGAGAAGAGGAAAGCAATTATAATTTTTAACTCTAGGAAAAGATGGGGAAACTAAGTAGAGGAGTTCAGAATCTTGATTTGTCCGTTATATAGCTTATATCTTTATGTATATTTATTCTTTTCTATATCTGGATTGATGTAATTAGTTTTTTCTTTTTCTGTAATTATACTATTTATTTATTTTACGTTCTTGTAACATCTATTTTAATGTTAAAAGTATAACAAATCTAACTGTAAGAATTAAAAAAATTAACAATATAGGTATAAACTATTATTTCTTTTTAAAAAATCCTGATTAAATTGCAAGTTTTAAATTAAATATTATTTTAATTTAATGTTATTTACAGATAATAAAAAAATTTTAATATTTATATATATTTTTTAATTTAAATGTCTCACAATCACATTGTAGAAATTTTTTCTCCTTTTTTAAAAATTGGAAATCATATTTACAATAAAACAAAACTTACATAAGAGAAATATAATTACGATCTTAATATTCTCTGTATTTTTTATGTATAATCGCGCCGTGATCAATAGTCTGTCTCTTTGTGTGTTGTAAATATCAAATAATAAAAACGATACCATTATTGTCAGACCAACTCTTGAGCATGATATAAGCACAATTTGTTGTAATAAATGACCCATTCTTTCTTTTATTAAAATTTTCAAATCATACAATAAAGAAATACTTATACAAATAAGAGGAGTTGAGCGTGTTGTTCATTAAAATTTAATTAACTTAATAAATTTAATATAGATTTTCCAGACATGAGTATACGAATATAGTTTATCTTCAAGTGATATTAAATAAGCGAAAAAAGGAAGTCAAATGGAAGTACAATTTAAATCAACGTTATTTTATAAGCATAATTATATCATTCCTATTGCACTAGGTGATCTTGCCACTTGAGTATCGATGTCGAATTGTGTTGAATAATTTATATATAAATTGTAGCATTAAATACACGTAATAAAATAAATATACATTTGTGTTACGATTTTTTGCTTAGAAAAGTTATGGAGAACGGGATTTTTAAACCCATTCCAATAGATGGCTAAAGGAAATGTATATAATATACAGGATGTCCCAGAAAAGTCATATGTCCTTTCACTGGCAGATTCTGGGGAACATTCTAAAAAGGAAACTCTTATACGAATATGTCGAGGCTATAATACTTTTCAAATTAAGTATAAACGATTTAAGTTAATCAATACTAGTCAATGAAATTTTCTCGCTTAGCCACGGTACATCCGATAGATCCTTTTTTAAAATAACAATACTGACATAAAATTAACTTCGTAACTAATTAACCTAATGACTAATTAGTTACTGATTAACTGTATTATTCTTAATTACTAATTAGCTTAATTCAATTTTTTGCTCAGAAAGGTAAGAAGTTAGTGAAAACAGGATTTTTGAACCTAATAGATAGCTAAAAGAAATGTATATAATTATATAATAAATTAACAGAAGAAGAAAAAAAAGAAAATGCCGGATGAAAAATGAGCATTTAATAATACTGCACTAAGTTATACTAAAATAAAAAATAAAAAATAAATAACTAAAAAATTAATAAAAATGTGAAAACGTATAAATATATTATAGAAACATATATACATACACCCATGTTTTTTAAAATATTATAAACATCTATAATCGCATTTGTATATTATTATTATTGTTATTATTAATATTTTGTTTAAATGAAAAATTTGTAGTCATTGTTCCGTCGAAGACGAGGGTGGCTCCGACACATTAATCGTACCTGTGACTGAATTATTATTAATAACAGTATTAATGAATAATTATTATTTGCATTAATACATTAGGATGCATAAATATTATTAATCTAATAACTTATTTAATAAAGTTATTATATCTTACATATCACAACAATCAAGAGTCTCGACGAGACTCTCGATGTCATTGAGACTCTCGGCAAAAAAATCTCGTCTCGATCTCGTCGCCGAGACCGAGACCAGTCTGAGTATCGTCCGAAACACTACTTGACTTCCAGATTTAAGTGTCAAGAAGCTGCGTCAAGCTGCACAATAACCTTCTGCGCATTTTGACGCTCGACATTCCCAAGTAATAGCACGTATCTTAAGGTCCGTATTCAGAAAGCACTTTTATTAACAAATGTGCACTTTTATTTCTAAAATTCTATAGTATAAATAACATAAACTATAACGTATCGCGTTCTGAATACGGACCTTAGGGAATTATACGTGATACTGTATTCATATTCAGTTTGTTGTAGAATTGCAAATGCTTAAAACGGAGGAACAGTTTTCCGAAGTTAATATAATACTTGATTATAAAGAAATGCAAGGTGATGCGATTTGTCTGTAATCGTTTTCTATAATGTGCATTGAAAATTGGACAGATCGAAAAAAATAAAGATTCTGAAAAAACTATGCTTACCATATTATCATTATTGCTCGTGGCCGCCGTCGTATCGAAGAGGCAGAGCAGCAGAAGAAATAATTGTGACCAGCTGCTTCATTGGAGGACGAAGTGAAAAGGCAAATTTTTCGAGCTCATTTGCAAAATATGTCTTTTGTGAAAAATAAAATTGAGAATGGAAAATACATAGTCTAGTTCATTGAATGTTCATAGACTCGTCGTCACTCGTCGTCTACCTTTTATTAACCAGTAGCGAAAAACAGAAGAGATATATCGTTGCATTCTTTGTCATGCGCTATTTGCACACGTGGCAAATAACACATTAGTCGTGTGGCAATTTGCGTATGGAAATTGTTGCTTAATTGTTGCAAATGCGATAGAGAATATAGGGTAACCCCGATATATGAGCCGCACCTATTAAAAACTTAATTTATCAGGTATTAAATTGTTATATAATTTAATTCAATAAAATAATCAAAAGTAGACGATGTGCATAAAAATCCTTTTTGACTTTTTCGCATTCCTTATCATATACAATTTTCATATATCTATCAATTACTTCTAACAAATCTTTTAAATTGCAGTGCTTTATTATTTTTCAGAAATAACAGTGCAAAGATTTTAACAATAAAGATATGTGCTATATATAATCATACTAATTATGTGACTCAATCAAATTATACTTTTTATTAGATTGACAATTAGAGAACTCTCTTTCTATCACCATGATATTAAAGTGTCGAATTGCTGCATCTTATTTTTTACAGCTATCGTTTTTCTTCGTACAGTATGGATATTCTGATGAAACGGATGCACAGTAGTTTCCCTCTAGAGTATCGCTAGGATCAAATAGTTTGTCGTCCATAACAACGCAGTTGGTTTTATCGGAAGAACAACCGGGCACAGGGCTGTCAAAATACCCAAATCATGATATAATATAAAACAATACGAGTTGCACAATAAACGCGCGATCAAAGAGGTTACAAACAAATAATTCTAAGCGAAAAAAAAAATAGTTTTTAATTTATACATACTTGGGAATCGGGCTTTTTCTAGACCTAAAAAAAAGAATAAACATAATGTATAATTGATTATAATAATGTAGCTTTCATTTTATTAATAAATTAATTTTTTTATATAATAGGATTTTTAACTTTAAAAAATATCACAACAGTTGGATTTAATCAATTAAGTTTAAACATGTTGTTATAGGTAACTATAGGCGAACTTACGATATAGGAATGCCAATAAATACGCAGTCATCTTTCAATGTAATAGCCAAATACTCAATGGCTATATTATGCGAGCAGTTGACCTTTAGACTACCAATTATCAAACCTGAAACAATAATTTTTATTTTATTCATAATTCCTTTCTGATTAGCTATTCTTTTCGCGATGTTCTCCCTGAATAATTTATTTTTAAGTTAAATATCATAGTTACCGCCACATTTTGGTTGGCTTAATCCGTTATTAAACCACAAATCGAGATGACCTAGAGATATTTGTAATCCGAGAGCCGACGTGTGAAGAGCTACTACACGTTCGGCATCCGTTTTGCAAAATCTGTCCTTGCAATACCAAATTCTCCAAATGAAAAGGGGAGCCGCGGGATCGGTGCCTATGAGAAGCGGAATCTTGCCGTAACCCGATTTCTGGAGGTGTTTCGCGGCGAAACCACTTATATGCGCGCCAAGACTATGGCCCATGAGTGTGATGTTCTTCAACGGAACATGGCATGTGTCGATTATCGATTCGAGGTATCTGCAAGAAAAATTTTGTACAAGTATGTATGCGTAGAACAAAGTTATCGTATCTTGTTTAACGTTTGCTCTGGATTGTCATCCCACATAATTAATGCAATATATATATAATGCAACATAAATAATGTATAAAGCTAAATATCAATAGACGCTACATATATTTATATTGCATTATACATATATTAATCATTGTATATTACTTAATTATATGTTACAGTGCTATTACAGCATTCTTGAAAATAATTACTTTAAATGAAATTTATTTACAATTTAAACTACTCGAATATATAAATTTATACTTATTATATTTATACATATTTTTTTTATTTAATTACATAACATCGTAAAATAGCCATACTTTGCCAGGTATTCACCAACTTTGCGAGTGTTGTGCACTGCAGAAGGATACAATAGCAGCTTTACGACGGCTGGATCGTTATAGCAGGATGCGTTAGACCAATCTAGTGCAAATACTGTATAATCTTTCTAGAGAATATATTAAGTTGTTTTATTTAATTTTTTCTTTCATTCTTGTGAGATTTACAATATTTTTATATTATTTGTGTGATATGAGTTTGTGACTGAGCTTTTGTATAATACAACTGTGTTCTAATTAAAAGGCTTGCTGCAACAGGGGCCAACCCACATACTGTAACAACAGAGAAAGTATAAACTTTAAAGTTAAAATGATGAACTTCAAAATTTATTGTCTAAATTTTTATAAAGTGTGGATTAGACCATTGTTGCAGTAAGTTATTCATTCTTGTGTATAAGAAATATTTACCTTTAACAATAGGGAAGCAAAATCAGAAAAGTTATAATCGCGTGAGTTTGCAAGAAAGCCATGAGTCATGACGAAAACTGGTTTTGAATGATCGAAAAGATTGCAGGATTCATTTATTTTAACAAATTTGCCTTTAGGATTATCACTAAAAAATAAAAACGTAAGTAGTGCGAAAAATAAATTAATTGTATGTATTCATGTGAGCGCTTTTACCTTGTATACAAATTTATGGCAACCGATTTAACGCCTAAGATACAGGAACTTGAAGGACCAACTGTAAAATGTCCATTTTTGATATTACATATCTATGTCAAATTATTTTTATTGTCCAAAATTAAAATGAAGATAATTAGAATTTTAAAACTCCAAAAAATTATGAATCTTTTTGATTTTTAGAAAGTATTATATTTTAGAAAGCAGAAAATGTTACTAAAAGTTAAAAACTTGAGTCAATAAATTCGCAACGTTGGTCGTTTATTTAATATTTTTAATTGTTTTAAAATTTTAATTTTTAAACAATTTTTCGCAAAATTAGTTCCCAGCTTTCCAAATTTTATTTTTTTCACAATCTTACTTTAAACAAAACTCTTTCCGAAACCAACTAAAACCTCAAGATTTTTTGAAAAATAGAATTCTAAGTATTTTTCTTTAATCTTTAAAAAAACGGTATTAACTTTAGGGAAATATACTATTTTTTCAATAAAAACTCGGTTGATGATTTAAGAATATTCTTAGAGGATTGATTTTTAAAAGTATACTAACTAATATATTTCGAAGGTATCACTTCATGACTTGTCATCTGCAAGAAAAAGACCAGTAAAAATATGTACACAAAACTCTCAAACGTGTATTACTTAAAATAAGCATTAAATAATTAAAATAGCTTTAAGAAAGATGATGATAAAAGAATTAACATGTAGATGCAATACTGCGCATCTATAGAATCAAAACTATTATTTTCCCTTTGCGGTCTACATTATGTAAACGGTTTTGCAAATGAGCAATGATCAAGTGTGTGTATGTGTGTGAATGTGTTCTGCATTTTATGTAATAATTATGTCGACAATAGACTCACATAAATTAAAAAAATTTTTATTAAATTTATAAAAATTCCCAAATAGTTCGCAGATTATTATCATGTACGTAATATGAAGACTTAGAGAATTACATTTTGTAGAATATCATATTCATTTCAATATAGAACTGCATGGGCTTAAATCAAAGGTGTATCTTTGCGGAGTTTAATTCTTGATTTCTTGAAAGAGACGCGTGACGCGCATTTAGTCAACAATCGTTTTCGACGTGCGTTGAAAAGAGAATAGATCGAAAGAATGAAAAGTTTCTAATATTCATTTTAGAAGCGAGAAAATGAAAACTAACGCTTACCGCATTATCATCTCGTGCGCCGTTGGTCGTGGCCGCTATCGTACCAAAGAGACAGAGCAGTACGAGAAATGATGCGACCATGGTCAGCTGCATCATTAACTATAGAAAGTGAAAAACGGATTTTTTAAAACTATTATTTACAAATAGCAATCTTGATAAAAAATAAAATTAAGAATGCGTAATTTCGTTCACAGAACGTTGATAAATCGATCACTGACTGCTTTTTTATTAATCGCCAGGGGAATGAACGAGAAATAGAAAAGTTATGGCATTCTTTTCGTACAACTCGCATTTATATCAAGTTAGGAAGTCGTATGGAATTGATATGGCATAATAGTTGCAATTACGATAGGGAATAATCAACAATATATGAGTGTAAGTGCCACATATACGCATATATACTTGAGAAACACAATTTTTTTACAATATTTATGTAAATAGAGGTCTAAAAATACAAACATATCAACTGCATCTTCCATATTTTCAGTAATTATCGTAGAAAAAACTGCAAGTAATACACGTATAATGCATTTCAAGATAGTTGTGTCGAACGTTTAATGAGGCTATTACTGTTATTATTTATGTGTTTATCGGCTGGTATATTTCCAGAAGGATCGGTAGTCAAGGCTACGGACGACTTTGAATTCAACGGTTAATGTTCATCATTCAATTCTTTATTAATTTTCGTGCTCGAGGCGAGCATCACGTCGACACAATTTTGAACGGTGAACGCGAACCGCCGTCGAAACCACTCTCCCGTCGCGTAGACGCATAGGTGAGGTGAGGATCGAATGAGAATCTCGATTGTCAAGAAAAGGTGACAATCTTGTCTTCACGTACTGTTCACACTCGTTTTGAATTGTTCATTGAAATGTGTTCTGTTATCTCACTGAAATATATGCAGTACAAACTGCAGTAGCACGGATACGATACTTACGTCGTTTTATTACGCCGTTAGTCTTAAATTCGGAAGTTCTTCTGCAACGTTGAATTCGTACGTTTCGATACACGAGGGAAAGAACGCTAAGACAAAGACCTTCATGATTTATTGACAACTAATCACTAACTCAAAGTGAGGCGGTGGAACGACATGCGAATAACAGCTGTGATTTCGGCGAACGATGAGCCGACCACAGATTTCTATAGAATACCTATGTAGATCGTTAACATGTTAGTTTGTTATCAGTTGAGATGAAGCCGGGACGCCACATTTACCCGGTGATCACATATACAGTGCTTTATAAAGTATAAGTTTTAGCGTGCATTTAATGCTAAAATTTTGACGTTTTGGAATGTAACCCTTCACTGGGTAAGGATGGCTGTTACCCACTCTTCCGGCAATGAGTTACTCGGCTTCACTTGATTTCTCGGGGCTAGCGTTCTAGGATATTCTATAGAAATTTGTGGAGCTTACCGACAAAGAAAAAGAGGATCGTTCATATGATTTAGCGTGGTATAATATCTAATTTTTGGCACCGAACATTCTAGAAAGGAGCGAATGCGAGCGAAATTTTATGCGAATACTGTTATAATTACATAGAGGAAACAAACTACTTATCGCATCTGTCTGAAACTTTTTCGGTAGGCCTCTAGAAAGGATCAAACTTAAGAAAAATTATTTGACACTCCCGGTGCCGTTTCTATGTCAGACCGATTACTTATCAATCGCCACTCGTATGATATTAATTAGAATATGAATTATAATTATCAAGAACAAAACAATATATATGGAAAAACAAATGGAGTTAATACTAAAATTATTATATAATAAAATTTAAAAAAATAACGAAAAAGAAAAGTAAAGGATAATACGCAATGAAATCCAACAATAGTTTTGTTTGCATCTTTTATCAATTTTTATCAATTACTTTTAGTAAATTTTTATAATTGCTGTACTTTATTTCTTTTTCAATAACAGTGCAAAGAATTTAATTTAATTAAATTGCATAATTAACATGCTTTTATTTAATGCAATTAATTGTTTTAATAAACATCTGTGCTAAATAAAATCATGCTAAAAAAATTATGCAATTTAATTATTGTAATAATTCAATTACACTTATTTTAAGTTTGACAATTGCAAAACTCCATTTCAATTACAAATTAAAGTATCGAATTAGCCACATCTTATTTTAGACAGCTAAAATTATTCTTTGTACAGTATGGATATTCTGATGAAACGGATACACAGTAGTTTCCCTCTAGAGAATAGCTAGGATCAAATAGTCTGTTGTCCACAACAACGCAGTTGGTTTTGTCGGAAGAACAACCGGGCAGAATACTGCAAAAGTAGCCAGACATGATATATAATACATAGTTGCATTATAAACGCGCGATCAAAGAGGTTAAAATAAATAATTTTAAGCGAAAGTTCTTTAATTTATACATACCTGCGAAATACGGTTTACGCGGTTTCTATGCAATATTCTTGTGTATAATATTCTCTCTATAATATTCTCTCAATATATATATATATATATACATATATATACAGGGTGTCAATGGTACAGCGCTTGTGGGGAGGTAGTGTGGACCAAACTGAACAAAAAAGTCCTCTATCATTTTACGATCTTCGCAATAGTTATCGAGATACTAATCATTTTAAAAAAAGAAAAAATTTTACATAATGGCCAAGTTTTTGCTTCACTATGATTCTATTGATCGTCATGTTCAGCAGATAAAAATGTCGAAAATAATTATTCACACTCGTGATGAAAGAAAGAATTCAATTTTATCCGCTAACGTGAGAAAATATGTTATCATATACGACATTTCGTCAGAATTTCGAAAGAAATCGGAATTTGATAAACTTCAGACTTCAGTGAACAGATATAATGGTACCAATGAGAAAATAAACAAAAAAATTATAAACTGCAGATAATCGGAAGGCATTGGTTAAAAACATTATTCTTATTTACAGAGGGGAAAGTTACCAAAATCATACTGCTTAAAGTATTTTATGTTACATTTTTTATTTAGGAGGTATTTATTTAGTAGGTATCAAAATAGATTTTTACAAAAAAATTAGTATCCTTCAGATTTTAGCATTTATAATAACATAATAGGTATATAATAAATTTAAAAAATGTAACTTATATAATTGACATCTAACGACATGTAGAGCGATTACTCGATGTATGTATTCACATCGCAGTATTAATCGATTAGCTACTCTATTAAAAAAATTAGAAGAACTTCACAGATAGATCTTTCTCGAGAGGACCACTTCGGAGATTTCTGTGCTAACTCTTTATCTACGAGTCATGACCTATTTATGATATTACGAAATATTTTATACTTTCGATTCTTATCGATAATTACTTGTACACGCGCCGGTGTGTTATTATCTCCGGAATATTCCAGAAAAACTGTAATATTTTGTAATCAGCAGATAGTCACCAAAATCGTGAAAATCCAAAATATTCACAAACATAAAGTGCAGAATTTGCGAACAATTTAATGCATTATAATTAATTTTTTTACATAATTAATTTTTTATTATAAAATAATGCAAGTTGCTTTACAAAACAAAACAAGAGAAATTGTAGCATTAATGTAATGTTATTATTAGCTATTTTGACATATCGCACATTTCTTCTATTGAACGATTTCCGCAATTCCCGTATCGAACGATTAACGTCAAACAGGAAACACTTAACCGACAATTAGCTTGTTATTGCCGTTATTGCTGATATCATTAATTCTACTTAATGAAGTGATATATAAAAATCTGTCTTTTTTAAGAATAGAAAAAGAGGCAAAAATCTGCACTACAGTATTATATTGTATCATATTGTCATTCCTTTATAACAGTATAATACTGAAAGAGGATCAATAACCTTTTGGTGGAAAATTTGCCTGCAGTTCCCGACTCGATTATTATCTTTGTGTATTTTTGTGATTATAGTCTTTGTGTATATATTACATTATTTACATACAAATGAATATTTATTATAATTACTGTTATGTATATACAGAGTGAGACAGGACGATACCCAATAGGTAGTTATTCTATATACAAAAATTGAAAATGATGAAAATAAAATTTTTTTGTATTTTTCATCAATTAATAAATGTAATAGGTAAAATGTATATGTATATTTATAAACATTGCTCAAATGTATGTTATATACGTATTACTATTATTCGTAACACTGTTGACGTAGTTGCGTATAATAAAATTTGTTAGATCACGTGTTAGACAAGTGCACGCATATCCGATAAATTTTCAAATTTGATTATTTCCATATTATATCATCCTAGCTCACTCTGTATACAAATATATATATATATATAATGTATATATAATAAAATAATAATTTTTTATAAAATAATTTTTATAAAATAATTTTTTTATAAGAATAATTTAGATCTATGACATTTCTCTGTCTCATGAAAATAAAGACAAAATAAATTTCTTTTTGTAAGCTATTTATTTTTGTAGTGAACAGTATAATATAACAGTATAATATAAATAAGCATTCAAAATTTATTTCATACTCCAACAATTTCCCGTAAAAATCTGTATAGTTATTTATTTATACATAAGCTCAACGATCCAACTCACGAAACAAAGTTGATTTTATTATATTGCGGAGACTCGCATTATAGCATCTATACATTACGTGTACGTACACTTTTGTGATGAGATAGCGGAAGAAATAGTTCAGGAAAAGCAATGTACTATCTAATCTAAGAAAACATAAAGCATAAAAATAATAATAAAAATAAGAGAAAGACTTATATGTGAGTTTGAATAGGAATGTGGCAGAATAGGGCAGACTATGAAGTTCGTTTTTATTTTATTCTATCCTCGCTTCCACCTTTACATATATCCGCCCGCTCCAAAAGAATTCAGTAATACGAGATCTCGATATTAGTTAAATAAACAACTTAATTGATATTACGACATCACGATAATAATAGTTAGAAATAACATCGTGAATTGATAGCGTGTCGTTTTGTTTGTCGTTTCCGCCCATGTCTTGCGAGCAAATACGTTCTTTTAAGCACGTACATCGTACGTGCACGCACAACGTAGTAGATAATTTAGCATTTATTCTTGTAAATATTTACGAATACGACTTAGAATTATATCTCCATATAGAGGAAATAAAATGAATTTTCATCTCGGAGCAGAGCGAGAGAGAGAGAGAGAGAGAGAAAGAGAGAGAGAGAGAGAGGATTCACTTTCTACGCACAAAAACAAATTCCGATCCCCTACTTTTTCCGAATAGTGCACAAACAGCGACTATAAATACATCGTGTTAATTTATATACATAATTGTTCATACTGAAGAGAACGCGCGTCATTCTATTACTAGGAAAAACATGCGAATTGTCATAAATCATCCTACACGTTCCTCGCACGTCTTGTCGTAACCGCTCATTGTCCCAGACCTGTCTGGTACAGCGAGATAT
>NW_012029564.1:0-10771 GCF_000956235.1 Wasmannia auropunctata | reverse complement strand
GCCGATTTTAATTTCGAAAATAAGCCATAAGATCATTGAATATATCGCGTAACCCTCCCGTCTGTTGAATAAAATTGTTATCTTTAATAAGAGACTTAATAAGAAGATTGGGTGATATATTGACAACGATCACGCGTGTCCGTTATGCAATTTGACGTTAAATACCCACTTATATGAAAATGAGAATAAATTACTCGTATGACTTATCAAATATATCTACGTATTTTAAATCCAATTGTCCTTTTAGAAGATTTAATAACTTATCCCACAAGGAAATCTCGCACGTCTTGCATTGATCTGTCGCCATTGTCACACTTGTCATCGAACACATCGCACGAAGAATTAAGATTCTCTGGAACCTTCCTATAATTACCGAGCCCGTATCAGTTTACGGACATTTGACGAAATCCAAACGTAATCGCGGTTGCAGGATTCGCACTGCCGGACGTTTCAAGAATGCAGTCGATTTTTAGTCTGTAGTCGTTCACGGCGGGAAAAGTGAGGAGGCACGTGAATTCAAAGCCCAGAATCTCGACACGTGTATGACCTTGATATTGACCTTCGACGAGATAACCAGTCGACCCACGGGACGAGAGTCAGGCCCAGCGATTTATTGTTTCGTGCATCTCTCCTGGTCTTTCTATCGGATAAGACGAATCGCTTCCGCCGAGGGTTCCGTGACCGAGATTATATCTTCGACCGCGCGGTCCAACTGCATTAGCGTTAGTCTTCAGAGATGCGAACGCCTCGAATGCCTTTATGCTTAAACACAATCAAGCGGCCATACGATTTTTTACTTTTACGGATTCGAGCCTAAATGGTCGATTCTACTAAAGAGAATCATTTTATGTTGGTCGACAACAAATACGATTACAGGTCTTCATTATTTTTTATGTGATGATGTTTTAGGCGTAAAAATAGTTTTATATATATGTACATATATATACTGGTATATTACAACAAAATTATCGCATAGGTAAATTTATATCGAAATTCCGCAAAACTTTAGACAATCATAATTCCGCGAAAAATGATCGTATCAAAATTTTTTTTTATTCTCAAGGGTAAAGCCTGTACTTAAGGATGCTTTTGATCGATTTTTGAATCTACCTTTCCTCCCACCCGTCATCTTTTAAAAAGTAAAAACATGTCACGTCTTCAAAAAAATTACATAATTTGACGCACTCTACGGGACGGAATGAATTTTTATCGCAAATGTCATGATAACCGTCGTAAAGGTTTGGATTTTTGGACTTTTTCGTACAAATTTAAAAAAAAAATAAAACTTCATTCTATTTTTTTTCGCGAAGTTACGGTACGTCAAAGTTATCATTGCATTTTGTCTAATTACTGCCAAGCGCGCACACGTACATTGCGCAAAATTCGACCATCAACTTTTTTATGATGCACACTAGACAGATAATGCTAATGCTGGCAGTAATTAGACAAAAATACAATGATAACTTTAACATGTCGCAACTTCGCGAAAAAAAATGGTATAAAGTTTTATTTTTTTTCAAATTTGTAAGAAAAAGTCCAACTTTACCATTGTTACCATGAGATTGTTACCATGATATTTGCAACAAAAATTCATTCCGTCCCGTAGAGTGCGTCAAATTATGTAATTTTTTTTGGAGACGTAACATGCCTTTACTTTTCAAAAGATGACGGGAGGAAAGGTAGATTCAAAATCGATCAAAAGCGTACAAGCTTTATCCTTGAGAATGGAAAAAAAAACTTTTCAATACGATCATTTTTCGAGGAGTTATAATTGTCTAAAGTTATGCAAAATTTTGATATAAATTTACCTATGTGATAATTTTGTTGACCAGTGTGTATATTATATAATATATGTATCATTTTTATATATATATGTATAAAGCTATGTTTCATTGTAATGGTTTTTGTAATTATCTCTGTTTATTTCCATTAACATCAATTTTCATTAATTTTGACATTTTCATTAACAATTAATTGCTTAATTTTAATAGATATTGCGCGAAGATTATCGATTTTATTCATTATTAAGATTAATTCTTTCATAATTTTGTCACAAGTGATAAATGGTGCGATGGATTTATTGCATCTCGAGACTCCTCAGAAAAGCGCGATAATCATCATTGCAACAGCAATTGGCGATCAATCGATGCTCCATGCAGCTGTTGGCGTGCAGAAATCGACAGTCTGCTAATCTACATTGATAAGGTAAATCGTGAGAATTGGTACAGCAGCAGGCGTCGTGCAACAGTTTCTCGCCGCAATAAGGATAAATCGAACTGTCGCAAAGAGGGCATCTGTAACGAAAATATTAAGATAAAAATTTTTTCAAATTGAAATTAAAATATAGATTATGTTTAACCCGAGAATAATAATTTTTTATTACATAAACAATCATCTGGGGAATTTTTTATATCCTTATTAAAAGATAATATTATTAATTACATATTGTATATTATTGATTGTTCTACAATTTATCAGTATTTGAAATTATATACTAATTTATTAGATATTTTCTAAAAAATGTGAGGAGATATAGAAAAAAAAGGTATGGATTTTCGATCAGTAAAGAAAACTCATGTGATTCATTACTGAGTTTCACTATACATCCATGTTTTCTGAGATGTAAAATTATTCTAAGTGACTGTTCCCGGATTAATTGTTTTTTAAATTAATATTCATATATATTTATATTGTATGTCAAAAAATATGATATGTATGTATATGTCTTTTCTCCGTTTTTATTAAACTAATTGTTAATTTTTACGCCATTGAAGAAGATCACGTAGACGTTGTTATCAAAATTGTAATTTTCAATACTGCTCGTTATACACACAGCGTCATACTTATAGAATTGAAAAACTTCAATACCAATGTCAAAACCTAATTTTTACTGTCAACTTTTATTGTCCCAAAACAATGTGTGTTCTATGTTTCGTTCTGTCGTATTACGTTTCGTTGTTGCGTTATCAAGAGTTATCTAAAGTGCTGCACGAAACGCTACATGGAAGCGCACATTTCTTGTTTCGTTACTTATACTGAATGGTTTCTTTAAAACGCTTCCAACGTTAAAAGAGACATTTGTCAAATGCTTGATTCAATATAAGTAGTTCACTGCTCGTAGGCTTTTTAAATCTGAATATACGTTTTCTTCCTTTCTTCACTTTTTACGAATTTCTGTCTAATATCTTAAGAAACATCATTTTCACTTCTCGTAACACACAACTTAAATATTAACTATTTTAGTATAAAAATAAAACTTATCAACAAAACTTACAAAACACACATTCTGTGTCAAACATTGGAAGTTCACAATATTGATTTTAACATATCGATTTTCCCCATTGTTGCATTAATCAACCCATATAATTTCAGATTAGTCCTTATATTTTTTAATTATATTCTTATGACGTGTAGAGAAACCAAGATATAATCTATACTGACAATATCTAATATTTCATATTTAATTGTAAAATATTTATTGTTAGCTAAATCGCATAATACAAAATATTGATAATATAATATGTTAATCTTATAAGAGTGAATATAACAAAAATTTATGAGCTTACTTTTGTGGTCTGTATCCGGGTGAAGGAAAAGGATAATGTCCTTGGAATTGTCGTATATTGTTCTCTAATGAAGGTGTTAATGGCATGTTTATCATATCTGTTGCCCCTAATGCATGATCGCCTGCCAGTTTCTCGTGCTCGTCTGAAAGACATTCGTAAGAGAACTTTTTGTTAAACAATAATAAAAATATCTAAAAAAGAATTTTTATTTGTTAAAAAGACTACATATATATGTGATTGAAAATAAAGATTTTTTTATTTCTATTGTAAATAACATACTTTATGAAGTCGCATTATTTTTTATATTAATATTTTATAATATTTGTTATAAATTTACGATCTAAATATTGATAATTTATAAACTTAAATACACATTAAATTTTTTATGCAAAAGCTTCTGCATATAAAGAATATATATAATTTAATATTAACCTTTTAACATTTGTGTTTAAATCCATGCTTTAATCTTTAATATATTCCTTTTATTATTATTAGACTACCATTTTTTATTATTATTACCATGTAATTTTATTAATAAATTTTATACATTTTATCTGAAATTATTAATTTTATTTTTATTAAACAAAAATTGCTAAATCTTTATATTGCATTTTTGCAACTATTATTTCAAATAAATATTATTTATATAGCACTTTCTTGACCAAAATTATACAATAAATATGCTCAATAATTTTACAACCTCTCAATTGTTGGAATAATTTTTAAAATTATTTCAGATTATTCAGATAAAATGTATAAAATTTGTTAAAATAGTGGAATAATTTTAAAAATTATTCCAACAAGTCAAAAAATATTTTATTTTAATATGTAATAATGATTGATTAAATTAACTCACCCGATACACCAAATGCACAACAATGCAATAGAACGCCGAGAAGAATCAATAGTGACATTTTCTCATTAAAAAAAAAATCACACGAGATCAAAGTTTCCGCGCACACTCACTGCTTTCGACACGACTGAGATTTTTCAGACAAATGAGATCGTTTACTGAAGTGCCCCTGCTCTTCGATTTCTTTCGTAAACCCACGTATCTTTTAGCTGGGTCTCGCCTTCCTCGTAGAACTCGGTCGATGTACCCGTTACTCGTAACTGGTCGATCATCTTTCTCTTCCAATGTGTCGGTGAATCGAAGCAAAAAAAGTGATACTGTACACGTTGGGAAATAACAGCTATCTTCGCAAATAATTGTATCAGTCGTCACAAAATGCATGTAATATTAGATCAATTTCTCAAAAGTAAAAGTAAGATAAAAATAACTGTCTCTCAAATACTCCACTTTGCGATTGCACTAAATTGCAAATAAATATAAATTTTTCGTACATTAATTTTTTGCAATTATATATTTTGTAATTTATATTATATGTATTGTTTTAGTTGTATACATATATATGTTATTTACTTGTATTTTATATACATATAAGTTATTTCTTATTAATTAATTTTTTTCCTTACATAAAAAATTAGAATAAAATTTTATATTATATTATATTATATAAAATTTTTTTATAAACTTTTTCTTTATTTTTTTCTAAGAAAAAATAAAAAATTAATCAATAAAAAATGATAATTTTTATAAAAGACCAATTATTTAGGTTTTCCAATTAACTCGTAATAGTTTAAATTTTGTTATTAATTTATGTCGTGTGATGTTTGACAATACAGATAAAAAATTTACTGTTTCGCTATATCTATGTTAATCTTAAACTAGAATTTAAACATATATGTTAAATTGAGAAATGTAGGTCGGAACGATACGGATTAACTAGAAAGTCCAGAGAATTATTTTGCGTAGAATTATCATGCTTAATCGTTCTTATATCTTTGATGAAAAAAAATTCTGCCGGATTATAACCGAATACATTAGAGTGAGCATAAGCATATTAGAATAAATGCCATTTACATTTACACACATAACAAACTTAAAATATAATTAACTTAATAAACTTAAAAATAATAACTAAATTTTGATAAAAATTATTAAATTAAGATTTTTGGAAAATTTCAGTGCGATAAAGAACTGCTGATATTTCTTATAATTTCGTAGAACATAAAATTGTTCTATAATCTTCTGTTATTACAAGCAAACATATCTTTTCTCTCAAATATATAATTTTTAAAAACATTCACAAAGTGTATTATATTTATTAAAATTCAATATATTAAATCGTAATAAAGTTATCCATTATTTAATTTTCAAGATTAGAGAAATCTATATTTTTATACTTAATCGTTAACGCAAATTCTTGGAAATTGTTCAAAATTTCTTTGGAAATTCTTTGTAGGAATGATATTCAAGCGTTTAAAGTATAAATATATCTCTTATTTGTCGCGAATGTAATAAATGTTGTCGTAATAGCAATTAAGCCTTAGACAATGGATCGCGTGCCGCTAACGATCTTGTCTCGTATATCATATTACCACGAAACGTTCAACATTGCATTAAATCTTTCTTACTCAGCGATGTATTACGCAATATATTTCGTGAGAGAGACACGATTGTTTCAGGTGTAGTTTGTAACTTTGATTCATAATTTTTTTTATTTACAGAAACTCAGTCAGCTTGATAATATTTTGTTTATAATTAAAATTCTGAAGATTTGCGCAAAATATATTTATAAACCTCATTTGTACATATACACAATTTATTATCACAATATATCAGTACCTGTTCTATAATCAATGTGTCTTAAAAAATTGTTAAAAAAAAAAATATATATATATACATATATATATAATATCATCTTCTTCGCTTTCAAATTTCATTCACTTTACGCTATAATGACAGAGTTCTATATGTATTCATTTTCTTAATTTAAGTCTAGAATCAATATCATTCTTATCAAATTGCGAGGAATTGCCTGTCTCCTTCGATCGATGTAAAAACAATTTATTAAAATAATTAATAATATACAACATTTTTGGTACTGTCAGTTTTAGGCCAACAACAGATATAACCTGAGAATCGTTAGGATCATCATGAACTTGGTGAGACTTATACTGGCTCGTGATCCTACGCCAGTCGCCAGGTATTTCCCTGCAAAAAAAATTCTTATTAGTTTGCTGTTACAATGCATTTATAATAATATATCATAATTATATAATAATATGTATAAAATAATATTTTGAAATAAGAGTAATTGCAAATAGAATTATTTCAAATATCATTGTTGGCGATGATAAAAGAAATCCAACGAATAAATCATGTTTAAAAAGACAAAACAAAATATTCTGTTTAAAAAAATTAAGATAGATAGAATTGATGAAAATATTCTTTGATATAGGTATAATCGATATTATAGAATATCTCAAATCTCTCACAATACGATCACCATCGGATTCAATTCAAACCGACACATTCATACCGCGTGCGATAAAAGGTTCGTAATTCGAGCATAGTTCCCGGATCGGATGATTCTGAAGCGTATTTTTGCCTTCACGTATCGATACCCTCGAGATTATGAACGACATTACTACGATATCATATCACAAAATTATAATAAAGCTAAAAATAATAATTTATATTTGCAGTACTCTGAGAAAATTTGCTGTTCGTATCACGAAACCAGACGAGATAAAAAAATGCCTCTTCTATCGGCATTATATGTATAGATTATCCAGGAGTCAATTGTATTTAAAATATTAAAAATATGTATTTTAAATAAAAACAAAAATAAAAGAGTTATTTAGTATTTATTATTCTAAATAACTTCTTTTTATCTATTTCATATTTAATATTTTAAAAATGGTTGTGGAATCTATTTTTTTTTTGTATTTTGTATTTCAAATAAATCATATCAGTTATTTTATCGATCCCTGAGATTATCGTTTAATCGTCTGGACAAAGTTTTAACGAATTCGCATGTGTGTGCATCCATAAAACGTACGCACATCTTTTGAACTCACATTTCGCAATATCGCTATAATATTATGTCGCTATAAGAAGACAACTCTATACGATTATTACCGTATAACTTTAATAATTGTATAATTTACGACAAGGGAGAGACAATAAAACACTTTTCGTGATTTACGGAACGCCGAGAAAAGTTTCAGCGCTTACAGGTAGAGGCCAAGTACGAGTAGCAACAGCATTCCCGCAGTCTCGTGTATTCTGCGCAGTCTCCAGCGTGCACCTTGCATTCTTCTGGTCCCACGCGACACGTGTGCTCGACGAAGGGAAACACTTCTGAAACAACAGACAGATAAATTACATTCTCGTGACAAGTAGTTTTCTTTTATGTGCTCTGTTGATTTTGATATTTCGACATTTGCCAACTTCGACAAATAATGATCGATACATAGAGAAAGAACACTTCTTTACATTTAGTATACTGTATGGCCGGTTTGTATAGTCTTACATTTATTTCGTTGAAATAATGGAATTTTAAAACATTATTTTGTTCAATGCAAATTATGTAATTTTGTCGAATTAAACAATATCGGTAGAAAAAAAATACGATTGTTTGAAACAATTTTCTTCGAAATTTGTTCTAAAGAAATATTTCACTGTGTGATTCAATCTTTATTGTTTACTAGGAGATTATCTCCTTATCTCCCTATCATTTATAAGTGTAGCTATTCATTTGTTTTTTTTTTGTTTATAATTATATATGTATATCATCTATTATTAGAAACGTATGGATATTTAGTTCTCAATAATCACGTGGTTTTCCAAATGGCCATCTGCCATTATTCTCTGATCAAGTTAATAACGGGAGTTATTGTAAATAATTGATTAATAGTACTTGAGTAAGTAGTGCAATTGCAGTAGGAAATTACGACGTCACTAAGGCATTGTGTCCGTTACAGGCGTAACAAACATAATTTTACGCGTATCTCGGCGAGGGGCATTTGAACGCAAACCTCCATGCGGAGCGTCACAAACGCGTAGGCGTTCGCGATAATTAACCGGTTTCGCGGGTCGGCGATTAATTTACCTAACGAGATATCGGTGGCTTCCGGTAACGTACGTTATCAATTCCAAAAGGGATAACACGAGCGCGACTCGAATATTTGCTGTATTTGTAAATACCCGATTTCTCTAAAACGCGCGCTACGCCGCGCCGCACAGGTGCGAGATACAGATCGATCAAGGTCGGGCTTGAGCAACCAGCTTCGACACACAACACCGGTGCTTAATCGATCGCGTGCGATTAGAAACGGGCGCAAAACGCACGGGTGATTCACGGGCGCGATTGGGAAGTGATTCGAGTTTTAGGTATTCCACGTGCGTAGCCGCTGATGCGTGCAGCAATGCAACTTCGTGCACCACCTAGAGAATCTTCACGCGGAATGCAACGACGACGAATTCAACGTCTTGAGCGAACGAAAATACAAATAATTCACACATCATTTTCTCTTTAAAAGTATCCTTAATTCCATGATAGTATATTTCTATGTACCCAGACAGTACCAAAATTTCAAAAAGAATTCAGTCTTATGTCATCAATTCTGAATTTATTTTCAGGTGCAAAACAAAATTCTCTTTCAGAACTTTTACAAAAAAAACTCTTTTTGCATCTGCAATGAAAATTAATTCAGGATTGATGACATATACGACTGAATTCTTTTTAAACTCTCTGTGCTTTCTGGGAATGCTTTTCTCTCTTTAAAAGTGATATTGAACCTCGTGAAAATTGTTGAAAATTTGGGACGTAAAAATGAATCAAGTAAAGTAAAATTATTAACTTATTGTACTTGTTGTAATTTAAGCTTTTTCTTATATCATTACGTTAATACATATTTTTTAAAACGTAATCAGAAAACTATCAGAAAGTTCACTTAAAAAATCACAAAGTTCGAAATAATATCCCATCTTTAATGTCATTACAGAATTAATTGTTTAGAATTCGTAAGCTTGTCAGCGAGATGAATATATATGTATAATTTGATTTTAAATATATATATACATATATATATATATATATATACACATATTTCTTTTTAAGAAGTGTGTCTAAGAATATGAACACAAATTTACAAACGTGTGTTAAAGCAAATTTATCATATCGTTGCATGAGTAGCGCGTTATACCATGCTAATTAGAAATTCGAGCAAAGGCGGTGCAGGTCAATGGACGATAGATCCTGCGAGGAGTTCGGGAAACGGCGCGGCGTGGCGCGGAATGCTCAAGCGGCTCGCCCGATGAATCACTCGTTAGATCTTATACACGCGCGTGGAAGACAAGGATAACTCATTACGACGAGCAATGATTTCCTGAACAGGTGACTGCCCTTCCGTTCAGCAGAAGGGAATTAAACGTTTCTCGCGGCAAATAAAGAAATCACGATCTTTAAAGTCGCGACAAATCACATGGCGATTAGATAATATTCGGTTTGAAACGACGATCATTAAAATAACTTACGATAAGTCGCGATTTTACAATGGTTGCAATTCATACTGGCTAATTATTTAGTTCTGATATATTTTTTTATCTCTTAAATCTTTAATCTAGTACTATACTTCTCTATAGATGTAACGCCGCCAATAAAAATTTTATTAACAATAAAATAAATTTTATTAAATTGTGTTATAAATGGTCAAAACAATTGTTATGTCCGGTGGACTTCACAATTTCTCCGTTTCGTGAACGTGTGATAAAATAATCTCTTAAAACAAGGAATGAATAAGATAAATATTGATGATCATCGATTGGCGAACAAACTAGAATCCGACGACATTTCCGTTATTAATTATCTCGGAAAATTGACCGCATGTGGATTAAATCTCCTTAATTCGATTTCGAAAACACCTGAATCTACCTACATTATTCTGGCTCAAACGTGGTAATCCGCGGGGATCCAAAGTTGACTCCGAAAACGTGACTAAAATTCCAAATTTTATACGGAAAAATTGATGAGTAAGCTACACTACTTAAATAGAGTCGCGACAGAACAAAATTCAATTTTGTTCCAATTTTTTAAATTGCAGCAAACCACATGACACATGTGATATCAAAGATTTAAAATTTATTTACTATACATCTACTAACAATTTAATACTTTCATATCATCGCATCCGCTTACACTTGAGCAACGTAAATAATTTTTAAGATTTCCGAAACCTTCTGAAGTTTCGGTACCTCTGAGGATACCGACGAGAATTCCACATTACATGTATATATATCCGTCGATCCCACGGTTATTCGTGACATTAACACGCGAATTCGAGCTGTAACGGCA
>NW_012029563.1:0-769 GCF_000956235.1 Wasmannia auropunctata | reverse complement strand
AACACGATTGTGACAAAAACATGAATGGAGTATTTCAAGTGTAAAAATACTTCGTTATTTCTGTTAATGAGAAATCGAACTCTCGTGCGAAGTGTTGATTAAAATATAAAAAAAATAAAAAATACGATAATCGCGCACTGTCGGCAGATTTATTATAATTAGCTAACATACGCGAAATAATTAATCAAAATTAATTGCATCAATTATTTTCTCCACAATATAGAAGGGTTATTAAACCCATATGTACGTATCCGAAAAATTCAGACTTTCGCGAGCGAATTTGATGTCACCGCGGGAAAATTGTTGCGCATAAATTCTTTATGGCTCATAAAAGAGCTTTCGGTCCCATTTCTGCCGCTTTCCATTCTCCGTTTCGTTTCCGGTTTCAGCCGAGCGCTTCCTCTCTCCCTCTATCCCTTTCTTTCGCGCGCGGCAGGATCCGACAATCGCGTGTCTCTCCAATGAGCTTAATCCCACCCATTAAACCAATCTCATTTTCATGTTCATCCCGCAAAGTGTCTGCCTATTCGGCGGTGAGCCTTCGAACCGTTCTACCGTTCGATTAGAAACGTAAAAGGCACTTTCGATTACTGCCATAATCGACATTAGATCGCTCGCAATTTCTCGCGGATTATCCCCCGACGAAATCGCGCGCTCCGTCGCGCAGATTTCCCCGCGAATTTGTAACCGGGAAAATGTCACACGGCGAACATGCAAAAAACTGGAAAACTAGTTCGAGGTGAACTAACGCGCGCGCGCGCGCGCGCGC
>NW_012029562.1:0-1057 GCF_000956235.1 Wasmannia auropunctata | reverse complement strand
AACAAATTGCAACTTTTTTTTATTTCAATCGGCAATAATGTTGAGGGTTTTTTTTTTAAGGTCGTAGTGAAATCTTATAACATTGATCGCGAAATGTGATAATTCCGGACAATTTAAATCTAATAATGATATCAACTGACTTTACCCGGCCTTTCTTATACCGTTTGCCGTTTTCACCAGTCAATCGCAGCGTGGAAAAATAAATAAATGTTTCTATAAAGATAACGGAACAAAGAAATGGCAGATCGGGGAGAGAAGCTTCTTGTGCAATATCTATCATGAATTTCAATAAGTAAGTGCGCAACGCGAAACAAATTGGCGATGCGTGACTTACAGCATCGTGGTCGCTGGCCTCGTGAGTTAACGCTTCTCTGGTTTCGTTGTGAGAGGCAGGGGAGGAGGACTCATCCTCGTCGGGTCCCGATCCGCTGCCCGCCCAATAATCCTCGGTCGTGTCGTCGATGACAGAATCCTCGGAATTTCCCTCCACTTCCGTGTTCTCATGGCCGGTCGCCTTCGAAAGGAAAATTGTCTCCTATGAGATCCTGTGCCCTCTGCGAGGATTGCCGTATATTATGCGCGATGTTGCAAGCAAGATATATATTTACCTGACACCTTAGCGTGACCGCCGTCAGCATCCAGACACAGATGTATCTGCAACAATACGTAATTCGTATTAAAATGACGTGGAAAGTTGCCTTCGAGAATATTACATAAGACGCAAAACTACAAAATTGCGTTGCAAAACCTCCGTCGAAATACGTAGACGTGTATAATAAATTTTCGTTTTAAATCCGGAGTGCATTGTATTAAGGCATTGCTCGTGAAATGTGACTTGGAGAGTTAAGTTACGAACGTAACTCTCGAATCTTACGCTAGCGTGGCGACCAAGGACGATCACGCGGAGGCCGTTATACGAAGGAAAGCGATTACGACAGTGCAACGGCAGAAGCCTCCGTGAAACGTCAAGCGGACAAGACGGATATCACGGTGGAAGGAATGCGATTAGACGGAAAAGAAACGAACAAATCTCGGATTTAATGATATATATATATAT
>NW_012029561.1:0-2047 GCF_000956235.1 Wasmannia auropunctata | reverse complement strand
AAACAGTTGCTAAAAGACGTTAATATTTAGTGATTAAAAATTAATAGATCAATCTCGATTTGCTTAGAATGGAACAAACGGAAGAGATGAGAGAAAGACTGACAGTCGTTGTCACAGACTCGTGGAAAAATAATAAAAGGATAAGTAGTGATGGGAAGATAGTTACACCGGAGGCGCATGCCGATGATACAACCGTTCCGTTTCACCCTCGTCCTACGCATCGCGCCGTCGGTCGCGAGTGTGCCGAGCGCATTTTCGAGCGGCCGCACGTACGTACGTATATACGCTGCACGTATACGCGCGTATTAGAATTGCGGATACCGCGTGCTTTGTGTTCATCGTCCGGCAAAACTCTGTCAGTGGGCAGACAATGGGAAGAGTTGAGCAACGCTGATATTTGCTCCAACGTGCCGAGAGCGGTCACGGAGAGACCGCGGTGGATATAGTCGGGTTCCTTTAAGGTTCCCCTCCGGTGCCGTTTTTCAGCACACGTTGGATTCAACTTTTGACGCTTGGCACTATTACTTATTCGATCCGAATCGAAATCGGCCGAAAAATCAGCTTCTTCCAAGGAGCGCGCGCGCACGCGGCAGAAAACCGCGTGGGAGAAGTAAAAGGGAACGAGGTAGCAGAATGGACTGCGAACCCCGAGGACGTATGAGAATCGAGCGGGATGCCGAGGAGGATACATTAAACCTAATGGGCTCTCTTTCGCGTAATTGACGATACCGCGGGTGGCCTCAAGTTCCCGCAGAGAACGAGCGGCTCGACTTTACGACTTCATTGAACCGAGCGGGCTTCATAGGTCGGGCGTAACATTCGTCATTGCCAATGGCAGCCTCATCCAAATGTTTTAGGAAATTTACCGTAGCAGTGCGATCATCGATCGTCCCGCCGCGCTCGGAGGAGGCTCGGTACACGGTCGGTCTTATCAAAAATTGTATCTGGTTGATTGTCTCGATTTTTCGCAAATCACACGTAGAATGATTTATCAGAATGCATGCAGAGTGAAATAGATTTATGTGAGTCGCTTATAACTCAATCCTTTTCGATACCTGCGCTAAAGACGAAACCATTGTCTTGCAATGGAAAAAGAAGCGAGAAGCCTGCAACGCCTCGTTCATAAACTTACGTAATAGTAATTTCGAGAATTATAATTTTACGATTCTAATATTGATTCTGTATGAAGTTCATGAATAATAGATGATCGTATATATCTTCATCCCACATGAATAATAGGGTATCGGTGAAGCAAATTGCCGTATAATGATTTAGTTAAGAAACATAAAACGATTAATTGCAAACGACAAAAATGCAAAATGTGGTGTAATAGACGCTACGTTCCGGTCGAACGGGCCTGGCCGACGAGGGAAACGACGCGCGTCGTTAAGCGCACTTTTCTCGCAGCGCGGTTTCCAAGTACGGTCGTAATTTTCCGCAAAGCGCAATTAAAAGGGCTCGCTTTGGGAGGCTTTGATAGCGGCGTATATGCGATTCCCATCCCGTAAATATTATTTATTTACATTATCACGAAACACGCTGTAATTTTCTCCGGGAGTACCGGGCGATGATGCCTGGCTTACGTTGATTACTCGCCATATGCACGAATATATATATACAGTGAAGTGCGTTCAGGCATTCACAATAAACTTCCAGAGAGGCTCCAGAAAAATCGCGTATGCGGCGGATGAGCGTAACACATACGCGCGCCATAGGATATTATACGCACGCGGTAGGAAATTATTAATTTTGTTTTCGCATTGTCTATTATTCTTTCATAACGGGACACCGGCGTCGTCGGGCGCTATTAGTGTCTTGTTCCACTGGCATTAATTACCGCCGCGCACCCGCTACGCCGAGATTAAAACTGAGGCATCGGCCGATTACGAGTTTTTAGCGAGACATCGTTGATTGAGCCTTCGCTGTCGCGGGGAGACCGGTTTTACTCGAACAGGATGGAAAATTCATTCAGCAAAGTCACTTCAGAGGCAGATAACTGCGTCGCGCGTTAAAGTTGTTGATCGTTGTAAATTTGTTCTATTTCTGC
>NW_012029560.1:0-702 GCF_000956235.1 Wasmannia auropunctata | reverse complement strand
AATCCGCTTAATGATACAATAATTTACACCGTGCGAAGTTAGTGATGCATAATAAGGCTCTGGGAAGTTCTTTTTAACGTGATTTACGACGCATCCGTGTGAAGCGCGTAATACGCGGCAAACTAAAATTCTTTCCGTGACATACAAAATTGCACTGCACAAAGTCGGCGCGCTGGCCGCGTGGAACATCGCACGTGATTTTTCGTTTATTTTGATTTATGTGGCTCAGTTCGTGCAATTACAGAAGCCTTGATGTCTCTAATCAAGTAATGACGTGCGTGTTTCTTTAGCGGAAGAAAAACTCAGCAATTTTTCAGTTTAAGTCTCTCTATTCTACTTCTAAAATTTTTTATTAAAAATAATTAATGTCGATATCTATCTTGATATCCTTATTTCGTTTCTTCAAGAGTTTATAGAGTACACGAAAGACGTGGGAGGCCGCGCTTTAACAGGAGGCTGCGTCCCTGTTACTGTGCGTACGTATCGATTTCTCGAGTATCAAGCTACCCGGCAGCATTAGCATGGCAAAGAAGGCGCCAATTTGGCCCTGATAGCGGCCTGCCATAAGAAACAGGGAAGGACACTATTCTATCGCGTGTTTTGTTTCAAACTGCTCGCTTTTTGCCTCGCCTATTATAGCTCGCGGTGCCTACTTTTCTATTTAATAACGGCGATACGTCAGTGCACTTGTCTTCTCCTGCA
>NW_012029559.1:0-1961 GCF_000956235.1 Wasmannia auropunctata | reverse complement strand
TAACCTCTTTCCTCCCCGAAACGTTCCTTCAATCAGACATAACTCTCGTTCAATATACTTAATGTCATTTTTAATGATCTATCTTACGGAAATGATCCGTTTAGCACTGATGGATGGTGTCATCCTCATATTTCTACCTCTATCATTACCTGTTCCGCGTTTCACGACTTCTTTTTAACGTACATGGTTGATTAACGAGATCATAACCTAACAATTTAGGATGATCCTTCCGCTAGGAAAATTTCTCTTCACAATTTCACACTTCTGATATTTATTTCGATCCCGCGAGTTCGATCACCGGCTAAACCATAGTCTCACTTGGTTTCATTCCGACGGACAATTTCACGAAATTACTCCAGTCAATATTTATACTTTATCTCACTTTCATTTTCGATCTGTCCCTCGTCGTAGACTTTCTGGCGATGTTTACATCGTAAATTACCTCGAACAAGTTTACTGCTCATCTGATGGTACAAAAAATCTCAGCTGGAACGCAATCACGGAGGCTCTGCCGTCGCCTACAAAGCGCGGCCCTTTAAAGTCCTCGCTACAATAGTCTAACACGATGCACTCTCACATGTTTTCAGATCCTCGACCGATTAGAGACGTTCTCGGAGCGCCGTACAAGGGTCACTGACGTTTCTCAACGCGACGGCATTGGCACGCGTTGTACCAGCTGGTCCACGATCAGGGACGGAAATAGCGGCGGCTGCGACGAAGGTAAGGAGCGTCGTAGTCGGTGGGTCGCGTCACCGAGTGGATCGCGCCGATGGAAACGTGCGAGTCCTTCGCGGCGCTGGTAGACGCGGGTTTCGACGGAGCCGTAGTGTGCCGACGCCGTGAAACCGGACCGGGCCTGGTTGTCCAGTTGGTTGCCGCGGAACGTCTGCGGCGAGGAAGCGGCGGGAGGGCCCGCGATGGGCGTTTCTGGGTGTAGACCTGGTGCGCGTGCACGCCTCCCAAGGTGACCCCGAAGGGACGAGGACGCGGGTGAGGGACATGATCGCTCGACATCTGGTGGCTGACACGCGAACACCGCCGCGCCGAAACGCCCTGTCGCGCCCCACTCCGAGCGTAGCGACGTCTCGCGGATTCGCCTCATAGGTGATCAACCACGTCCCACTTCTCGCCGCGGTCGGCGGCGTTACCCTACCTACGCGCCGACGTCTAGAGGCTGTCCTCTTCCATCCGCTCTCGGTCTCACTCGGCCGATCCCCACCCCGGGGCACCCGGCCGCGCTGGGTAAGTATAGAGGTTTATTGGGGCGGCTACACTCAACAGCCGTCTCTCCCTCTCTTTCGCGCGGACTTTATTCCGTCGCGGCTCGCGGCGTTGTAGTACCCTGCCGTTTCTTCCGAAGTCCTGTATCTGCCCATAGGTGATACAGCTTCGCCGCGCGCTATTCCGTCCTCGTCGACTCCGTTTATTGTCGGTGCCTGTCCCTCTTGCTTTCATCCCTACCGTTTATACCTTCCACCTCGCCAGTTGCTTCTCTCGTTATTCTCTCCGTTCCCGTCTGTTTCGCCTTGTGTATACGTTTTACGCGTGCTCTTTTTGATTCCTCTCTATATGCTGCTCGTATATGATTTAACACTTAGCCCTCAACTATATACGCTTAAAACAGATGATATCGTCGCATTTATCTTGTTTAGTTATACGTACGCGTTCTACACATTTTCAGGTCTGTTGAACTTGCTCCGACTTTATTAGCTTCTTCCCTCTTTTATATTTATGCTCTTCAACGTTATCTCTCGCTCGTTACTTTTTTTACGAAACGTGTTCCTTGACGCGAGATAAAAATATACTCTCCCAGAAATAAATTTTTACGCAAGATGGTATCGAGTACTATAAATCAGGCAAAATCATAGACTTGGATCTAGATGTGTCTATAATGAGATCCTCACATAATTACGGCGAAGAAGAACTGACTGAGGGAAGTTAAGGGAGAGAGAGAGAGAGAG
>NW_012029558.1:0-470 GCF_000956235.1 Wasmannia auropunctata | reverse complement strand
AAAAAGCTATGCAATTATAATATAATTAACAATGTTTGCATATTATATTCTTTGAATTAACATCGATTGATTTCAACCATATTCTAATATCACGACAAACTTCATAAAATATATATGTTTATGAGACTTTATTAAAAGTCGGATGTTTCTTGCATCTTTTACCAAGCGTGCACATTTTACGCGCCCGAGGATATACTTACGCGGATCGCCTACGTAGATTTCAGAGCTGAGATGGACCAAAGAGCGAACCAAACAGAGAAACGGAGAGAGATACAGATCCAGACATGTAGAAGATAATCTCGAAGGAAGGAGTCGGTCTCGAGTTTCAAACGGCGTTTCTTTTCGCTCGTAGCAACCACTGAAATTTTATACCGCGCGCAGCGTATTTCCTCGCAATTACGATTCTCCGTTGCGAAAATGGACGCGTCTCGCAAACGTTCAGCGACTTCTCTCTTCCTTTCTCTCTCTCT
>NW_012029557.1:0-440 GCF_000956235.1 Wasmannia auropunctata | reverse complement strand
TGTAAAATATACGTATATATTAAATGGCAACAGTAATAATTCTTTTTTTCTTCTCTTCCTGTTGTGCATAAAAAGATCTAACATATTATAAAAAAAGCTATGCAATTATAATATAATTAACAATGTTTGCATATTATATTCTTTGAATTAACATCGATTGATTTCAACCATATTCTAATATCACGACAAACTTCATAAAATATATGTTTATGAGACTTTATTAAAAGTCGGATGTTTCTTGCATCTTTTACCAAGCGTGCACATTTTACGCGCCCGAGGATATACTTACGCGGATCGCCTACGTAGATTTCAGAGCTGAGATGGACCAAAGAGCGAACCAAACAGAGAAACGGAGAGAGATACAGATCCAGACATGTAGAAGATAATCTCGAAGGAAGGAGTCGGTCTCGAGTTTCAAACGGCGTTTCTTTTCGCTCGTA
>NW_012029556.1:0-541 GCF_000956235.1 Wasmannia auropunctata | reverse complement strand
CAACGACAACGACGACGACGACGTCGTCGGCGACGATGTCGACGGCGGGGTTAAAGGTGGCGGACGCGAGTTACATGCGTATAATAATCATTACGAGCCGCAAATGCTCGGTCCTCCAGATCCGGCGTACATATAGAGCGGTGCACGACGAAACGGTCGCGACAACCATGAGAGAGAGAGAGAGAGAAAGAGCGAGAGAAAGAGAGGGGTAGAGGGTGAAAGGGACGGAGATGAGAGCGCGAGAGGTGGCATATTCGGCAAGGATTAATGTAACCGCGGAATGTTTCGGTGCTGTTTACGATCGGCTCGATACACGGCCACGAGCGTCATGTCACGGATAATTAATTCCGCGGTGACATTTTTTAATTAGTAGCACACGCGCCGGCGGAAACGTTATAAGTAATACCGGGAAGTCGGACGACGGGGCGACGAACAGGGTTCGGTTATCGCCCGACGCACTCTCCGCGGATGAGACTCTCATGAATGTCGCCGACGGCGTAATTATGACGGCGTACTTTTTTTTTTTATTAATATATGATAA
>NW_012029555.1:0-2027 GCF_000956235.1 Wasmannia auropunctata | reverse complement strand
GAAAGAGAGAGAGAGAGGAAAAGAGAGAGATTCCGTCGTAGCGTTCATTAGGAATCCCTCTGTCTCCCTCAGCGCCACCCTCGTGTACCGAATCAGAGCGGGGGAGGGAAACGAGAAGAACGGAGAGAACGACAGGGAAGGTGGAAAGGAGAGAAAGAGAGAGAGAGAGCGCGCGCGCGAGAGAGAGAGAGGGAGAGAGAGGGAGAAGAGCTCGGTGACAGAGTGAGAAGGAGAGGGTGGAAGAGCGAGGGTGCCGCGATAGATCACGCGGGCGGCAGCGCTCCTTCGAAAAACATCCATAAAACGCAGTAGGGCGGACTCAGCGACAATAAACTCTACATATAAATCTTGTCCTCTGACGCCGTGATACGCTGATGGCGAGCACGATAATCTCCGAGAATGCGGGTCCCTCTTCTTTCCCCTCCTCCACCTTCTTCTTCTCCTTCTTCTTTCTCCTTCCCGTTCCGTCCACTCTTTGCTCCCTCGGCAGCGCCACCGACTGTTCCGCGCAGTCTTTCACCTCGGACGTTTCTTCGTCGCGTATACGCACCACACCGTACGGTGGATTGCATTTGCATTGCCAAAAGGGTAGCCGAGGCCACGAGGGCCCGAGTCCACGCGTGTCCGCGGCGTCTCGACACATAAACGAGAGACTCGCATAAAAGGTGTACGCGCAAAAAACATCGCGTATAGAATACGGGGTTAAAGAAATTACGCGATAATTATCGAGCGTCCGTCAAAATTTGTTAAACGTTCGTTGCGATTCGAGAGGCGAATGAAACTCGCGATTCAAAATATCATGTGATGCTGCACCCAAGCCGGTCGTCGTGCGCCACGACCGTGAGAAGAACAAAAGGGACGCGATTAATCTCGTTTCGCCGCGCGGAGTCGAAATCGAAGTCGTTTAGGCCGAAGAAGCGTGGCTCCGTTACCCCGTGGATGTAGCCTGGAATTAAAGTCTCAGCCCCGACCGCCCTCCTCTATCGTCCCCCTCCCTCCCGCCATTGCCTCCGCCGCCGCCGATCCACGGCATCCCTTCGCCTCTACGCCACGTCTCGCCGTATCTTCGACCGTAATTCACAGCCCCGTGCCTGCTCGCCGCTCCCTAAATGCTTCTAACTCCTATTCCTTCGGCGGGATCGAACAATGGCGCGTGAAATTTCAACTTTGAGCCTGCTCCCTCGCCCTTCTCGCCACCTGGCGGCCCCCAGCCGCCCGGTGGCCGCCCTTCCCCTCTTACTGCCGAGGCAGCCGCGCGCGATCTCTCGCTCGCGTAATTTAATTATTCACTCGAGAGCCGAACTCGGCGGATCTTGGCCGACTACCATTCGTTCGCCGGCTTTTCTTGCGTTCTCCGGCGGCGTTAACTCGTCTGCAAGGATCCCGATCCCGCCGCCGTTCGCCTGCATCTCTCGCGAGCCGGTCAGGAAAGCGGAGAAAGAGAGAGGGGGGTAGGGGAGGGGGGGAGGTGAGGAGAGGAGGAAGACGGGGAGGTAAGGGATACCGAAAAAGTGTACGGAGAAACGAGCCAGACACTTCCCTCCCCGTGTGTCTGATATCTTCTCTCCCCCGGCACCGCGTCACGTAAATCTTCCTTGCCGCACGGCGCGCTGCTGCTGTTTAGTTGCAAGAACGATTCCTCCGCCAACGCCAGAAACAGATAAACCGACGAGCGTGGCGCGAAATGAATCATTACTTTTTATCGGGGCCGACTGGAGCGTTGTTATACCGACGGTAATTAGCAAGCTCGCTCGGGCGCGCAGTGACGCTGAAATTCGCATCGAATCGGCGCGAAGAGGCGCTCCTACCACTTTTATGGGAAAAGAATGTGACGAGGGTAGTCCGAGAGACGACACGATATCGCCCGGAGAGACACGAGGCAGCGAGTCGTGAAGGGGCGAGAGTCCCGCAAATATCTTTTACATTGGCCACTTTCCATAGAAACGTTGTAAATTCACGAACTTTGGCAACTCCCCCTCCAGTGGAATTTTAGATCGTGTTAACGATCGAACTTGCGTGCCTTTATT
>NW_012029554.1:0-555 GCF_000956235.1 Wasmannia auropunctata | reverse complement strand
TATTATTAATAATATTGATATTATTGATTATCAATACGCGATAGTTACATGATTATTATTAAAATTATAATTATTATTGCAATCTGATCTTATTTTATGTCGTAACCAGCCGAAAACGTTGATGAAATACATGCAGCTTGTAAGTGTTAAAACGCGTATTTATTTATTCAGCTTTAATAAAAATATGGACCATATCACTTACGATCTTCTATTATCAAAAGAGATGAATCGGACGTCATGCGGATGTCATCAGCACTTAGATGTTTGTATGATTAGAAATAAGAATTTATCAATTAAATGTAATCGAGCACGTGAAAGCGTAACGAGGTGCACGGTTTTATATTTTAAGACAACCTTGCCTTACGAGTGTCATATATAATAACACTTTTAATACAGTTAATTATTATATTTATCAAACGCAATATACGATTGATTGTAAAACGTGCAGGATACAATTTTTAACAATCTCTGCGACATATTTTCTTCGAGTTGCAAATTTATATTTGTAGGATTGTAATAGTAAATAATTCATAAATTATAACACGTAAAAAAAAA
>NW_012029553.1:0-440 GCF_000956235.1 Wasmannia auropunctata | reverse complement strand
TATTTCGAAACACACACACACACACACACACACGTATATACACACACGCGCGCGTGCGCGAAATGCACTTGTTTATGTACACGAAATCTTCGCGATATTCTATATCGCGTCGTGGTCTCCTCTTCACTTTTTTTCCGGCACGACCTCGCTGATGCCGTACATGCCGGCTAATAAACGCCCGTGCGACGGAGGTATCGGTTCCTTAGGCGGTAAATATGGTCCCTTTTCTCCCATGTATACGTATCTTTGGAATTTGTTAAGAAAAATTATGCAAAATTATCGAGAGAGAATCAAAGAAAATGAAGAATTTTCGTGCCCCTGTCAAATGTCAATATAATTATATATTAATTGTAGTATAATTAATGTAATTATAACATTGTAACAATTATTATTGACATAATATAATAATTAATAATAATTATTAATTATTATATTATATA
>NW_012029552.1:0-383 GCF_000956235.1 Wasmannia auropunctata | reverse complement strand
TTCGGAATTTTTTTTACCGCAAAAACTACATTCTAAATATTTTGAAGATTGACACGGTATTGAAGTATAATTAGAAATAAGATAAAGTAAATTATAAGCATTTCAATTTCGAACGTAAACTTGGAATACTTGAAAAAAATTCTTGGAATTTTAGATAATGTAATCTCCTTACTGAATTCTCTTGACACTTTATCAATTTTCGAGAATCTGAATTTTCCCGATTCGAAATCTGAAATTCTCGAAATTTTTAATAATTTGAACGATGATGAACGTGACAAGGACGATTAATGGCACAGCCGATCGCGACAGGAAAAAAAGAGAGAATGCAAAAGAGGTGGGATACGCAATACTTCCGACGAATGTGGGTCACCAAAGAAGAGGAA
>NW_012029551.1:0-836 GCF_000956235.1 Wasmannia auropunctata | reverse complement strand
TCATAAAGGAGCTTATTCCGGTCTTTTCACGCGGACTCGATGAATTTTACGATTTCGGAGTATCGTGCGATACGGTCGCTCCGGATATCGTCGAATAATCGGATATTTGCGTCGCGGGCGACGAGGGTGGTCCTTCCCTCTCAGGAAACCGCGTGTTCGATAAACGCGCACGACACAACGATAACGAGAACTGGTGTACGGTAACGATGATGACGAGGGATGCTGGTGGAAGAATATAGAGAACCAAACGAAACTCCCGATCTCTCATTCGTGCAAATACCACTCGAAGCTTATGTTAATATTAATATTTACGCATACAGAACTTATGCGAATAAAATTTTAGCTGACTATTTGACCCGAATGTACATATAATGATGTATTATTATGTATATTATATTACGTTATATATTTGCATTAGTTTGCATTAGTTTTCTTTGCGGTAGTTAAAAGGAATTATTCGCGTGTATTTATTCAAATTAATAAAATAATTTTTTTTGTAACTTTATCAAAAAGTCTTAATTAGGTTCTCAGCACCTTAATATCGTTCTCATTAAGAACATGATACGTTCTTTGGTTCATTCCGTAAAAAGGTTCGCTCTGTTTTCGTAAAAGGATTAAGCCTTTCGTAGTGAAAAGATTAGCAGTGTTTAGATTCCGCCTTCCCGCAACCAATGTCACACAACGTACGCAGGATGGTGTGTAACGCTTTGTTTTTGTCGTATCAAATAAAAATCCGGACGGACATGTGTTCGCCAGACGTCTTCTCAAGGTGCATGGGAAGAAAATTACGTTTCATTAGACCCTGGTTCTACAAGGAGTATAAAGAATCTCTATTA
>NW_012029550.1:0-714 GCF_000956235.1 Wasmannia auropunctata | reverse complement strand
AAAAAAAAACAAAAAAGAAAAGAAAACGCAGGGATGCCGGGAGATAGAATATTACTTATTACAGTCAGTGCCATTCTTAACAGGTTTCGAACGCCATCCCCTATTTCTTGTACCTTATAATGTAGAATCCATAAATTAGTAAATTATGCGCGTAAAATATATACGAGGCATTCCAGACGAGCCGAACGATGACGGATGACAGCCGAACGGATTTGACTAATTAGTTCACTTCGGGCCCGCTAGCTGTGTGAACAACGATACCGTTTATTTTACGTTAACAATTTAATCCAGCCTTCGCCCGGGACCAGTGAGACTTAAGCGCTTTCTACTTTGGCTAATAAAAAAAATGAGGATCCTTCAAACGAGCTATTTACTACAGGCTGAGGCATACAAATGGGAACATTTAAATATTTCTATTATTTGTGGATATACAAAAGAGTTTTCTCTGGAGCAAAGTTACACTGTGTAAAGAAGAACTGCAATGGCAAATAAAAAAAAAAACAGATTGTTCCTTGAGCCGATTCCTCTAATCGATCTTGAGTACATTTCACATGATTCGCTACACGACCACATTCTTGAACTATCCTCATATTATACTTATCGACTTACACTTTACATTTTTTATGAGTTATTACTGCCATATGTGAACACGGAGGGGGATATACAGGCAGATTTTTCAAGACTTTTCAAAGGACTTTTCAACATAATAACTTC
>NW_012029549.1:0-1073 GCF_000956235.1 Wasmannia auropunctata | reverse complement strand
GAGTTGAAAGGGGTTTTATAATCAAGATAACAATGTTTCTCTAGGAAGTTTGATTTCCTCGAGGGCTCTGGTAACAAGGTCTGGGTAGATCGATGGCGGCACATCCTCGCGTGATATCAGAAAGGAAATAAAAGCAAGAGAGTCCAAGCATTTAAGAGACATTATTGTCGTAAAAATACCGACCCAGAGAGGCGCGAAAGGGATGTGCCCGAAGATGAAATCGCGAACACAAATATAGGAAATTAGCTCTCAGATAAGCATTTTACTTTTAACTGAAATTTAATACGAGCTTTTTCATACGCGTGCATAAAAACGTGTGCGATTTTATCCTTTCCTTTAGCACACTTTTCTTTTCCTTTGAGAAAGCCTTGCGACATATATATAAACATGAACGTTCGATAAAATTGCCGCGAAACATGTATACGATCGATCCGCAAGCTTTGCACAATGTGCACAAAAACAAACCGGGAGGCGCATAACTGGAGAAGAATTCATTGCTCGTCGCGAAAGTGTCACTTTATTTCTTGAATTCCCACTTGCTCCGTCAAGTGGTAACCTAGGGAAACGGTGTCGCGCAAAAGCGCTCAATAGCCGGACTGTTCCCTTTTCTACAACGAAAATTCAGTTTCCAATATTGTCACACTTAATCCTCGTACCTTACGTTTCATTCATTCGATCTATCTCTCGAAGGACTTTAATCAATTAAGCTCAATTATAACTGAAGAAAAAAGTCGACTTAAAAATCGGATCAATCATGACACATTATCCTATATTTCTAAAAGATTCAAGACGCGCTCGTAATTGAGTTTACATTGAGAACGTATAATGGGACCAGGAAGACCTTGATGTAAAACGAGAGAAGATTAACTTTTTATTGTAATTGTGTAAAAGGGATGACGGGAGATGTTGATAGGAACCCCAGATTATTTCTTGTAATTTTCAAAGAAAAATTCGCACCGCGCGAATTGATTGCTCGAAGATATGACGGAATCTTATATATCGATACGTCGATTAATCATCGGAGACACGAAGATTTAAAATCGTCCTTCGTTAGAAAAGGAGAGGAACGAAAG
>NW_012029548.1:0-1225 GCF_000956235.1 Wasmannia auropunctata | reverse complement strand
TGCTGCTGCTGCTGCTGCTTTTGTGGCTGCACTATCGGCTGTTCCTCTATAACCGTTTCCTCGGACTGATCGTCTATCTCCATGTCGACCACCTGCGGGGTCGGTTTGCTCTCGTTCAGCACGGGCGGCGGAGGTGCCACTAGAATCTTCATAGGCTGATTGGTGGATTTGCTTGCAAGCGGAGTAGTTGCAGTGCTGCTATTATTCAAATTCAATGGGGTAGCTAGTTTGGTGATGTGAACAACACCGGGTGGATTGATGATTTCATTGGGTACCTTCGGCGTGTCCTCAAACTTGCTTTGTTGATAGGGTAGCGGAGCGATATCCTTTTCTGGTAACTTCGGCTCTTCGGCCTTCTTCTTGAACAGAGGTAATCTTCCGATGAACGGTAACTTGCCCTTGGCCGCCACTTGCGGCGCGGATTTCTTGCTCGGGGCGGCAAGACCTTTCTTCGACTTCGACTCGCTTGACTTCTTGTCAAATTTGGATTCGTCGTTCGACGAATTGTCGTTATCTCCCCGCCCTTTACTGTACTTGTCATAGCCTCTCTTGGGACTGCTGTCACGCCAATTTCTATCACGTCTCGGAGAATCGTTACTGTCTCTGTCCCTGTCTCTCTTTCGACGATCGTCATAGTAATCACGGTCCCTATCCCTGTCCCTATCTCTATCTCTGTCTCTATCCCTATCCCGATCCCTGTCGCGCCGACTTCTCCTCTCGTATCTGCTATACTTGCGATCACGATCATCCTTGTAACGATCTCTATCTCGGTCCCTTTCCTCCTCTTTCTCCACTGATTTACTTTCGGGCGGCTTCACCGTCATGTTCACTTGCTGTTTAGTCCAGAATCCCATGTGCGGCTTCGGCATCTCTTCTGGTTTCGGCAACTCGATCGGTTTGTTTGTCACGATCGGTTGCGATTGCTTCTCCTCCTCCTTCTTTATCCAGAAAGGCTTGGGCGGCTCTTTCGGGCCCCAAGCCTCCAAGTCCTCTGATTTCTTTGAATAAGTGTCTTGCTGCAAGTCCTTTTCCTCCTCATCCTTTTCTTGACCCATCTTGCGACTTTTCATCTCCTCCTCCTGTTTGGCTTTCAATTTGTCCCTGATCGAATTCAGAAGTTGTCTGTCATCCGTCTCCGACGGATGTTGCTCGGGCAGCGGCGATTGGTTCATCTGCGGCGGTGCCTTCGACCAATTATGTCCTTTCAATTTTATACGCTGATAAT
>NW_012029547.1:0-618 GCF_000956235.1 Wasmannia auropunctata | reverse complement strand
GAGCGAGGGAGAAAGAGGGGGACAAAGCACGTATTATACAAAGTTGCAGTGGTTGTGTCGATTGCAAAAATCGAACAGAGACGTAAATGCGAATTAAAACTATCAAAATGTCATTATGCAAAGGATATAAAATAAAGCCCGTCGCCGTTAACTGTAATGCAGACGGATAATTTGAGAAGAAGTTACCTTTACTGCGCGCCGCTATACAAATCTCGCTGCCGCAAGTCGTCTGTTTCCTTACACAAGGCCGTCCGCGTAAATGCGTCAGATGAAGTTATATGCTTCTTCATCTCCTTCTGCCAGCGCGTGGAACAATTTAAAAAAGAAAAACACGGAAAATTAGCCAAGCTTTAGCTTCAATTAACATTTACGCGGAACGACCTATAAACTAACGTATGCAAGGCCGATTGGGCAATGTTATATACTCGCCGAGCGATGCCCGAGCGAATCCGCGATTTATTCCCATGCAGACGCAATTAATATTAGCGTGAGGAAGGGGGGAGCGGAATTAATTACCGCGACAGGGTTGCGGAAGCCTCGGGCTGAAATGAATCTCTCGCCGTCGGACTCGCCGAGCGACTAACGTTGCCGATCGATTAACCGTTAATTAGCCGCGTG
>NW_012029546.1:0-782 GCF_000956235.1 Wasmannia auropunctata | reverse complement strand
AGAGAGAGAGAAAGGAGAAGAGGAAATTTTTAACGTGTTTAACAAAAGTTATCATAATTAATTCGAAGACAAATATGCATTTATGAGTGAGTATTTTGCAATTTGTGCTATCAACCTCGAATCTCGAACAACGATGAAAATTGTAAAGAAGACTGACAATAATTTCACACATATCTTACAATATATGCATAAAAATAAATTTAAATAAATCTAAATTTATATAAAATTTATATATAAAATAAATTTATTTTTCTATATACATTAAATAATAAATTTAATATATATTGTATAATATGTGTGTGTGATGTAAAATTGTAAAATAATAGGTGCAAACAAACTTTCGCGCGCTCGTTTGTTCTTCTCGCATTATTGCCAATTCCACTTCTATCGTACTTAACGATCGGTCTCTCACAATAAGCGCGTTTCGCGGTGGCCGAGGAAATAAACGGTCAAGAAACGGCGCGGGGAACAATGACAGACGCGACGCGAAGGACATTCCGTCGAAAGGGAGTGCCCGGGTGAGTGTAGTCGTTGTAATAATCCACTTCCTCCCGTGTGCGATAAACCATCGCGGTCGGCTTCTCGCGGCGCGGCGGCCGGCGGCGCGCTCGCCAGAAACGATCGGTTTCACGAGCTTCTCTCGAGCAATTAAAGCGGACCGAGGGCCCGGAGAGCCCGTCATCGCTCGACTTTCACGCGTGCCGATATCTCGGGCACCCGCGTTGCATATGCAACACGCGTCCGCGGACATTCGCGGCGGCGCGGCGCGGCGCGCGACGACG
>NW_012029545.1:0-706 GCF_000956235.1 Wasmannia auropunctata | reverse complement strand
GCGATAATTAATATTGCTTCTGAGTTAACGTGTCAAAGTCTAATAATCTTGATGAAAGTAACTTTTAGCCAATAGTGGCTAGAAGTAAAAATTTTTTTTTCTTCTACTGCAATCTTTTGCGAGGAACAAAGAGAAAGTTACGTTACACAATAAAAACGTTTTAAGCGTGTTTATTAAGAATTTCGGCATCGAAAATATCGGAGGAATTGTAAACGAGTAAATCTTCTCCGTTCACGAAGGCGAAATTCACATTAATTTTCTCCCATTTTCTCAATACCCGCAGTTTTTCTGACCGTGCAATTATCCCGTTCGGCAATAATTCGGGTCGCGAAATCCCATCGGCCGTTTCTTCGTCGATAGCGGACAGGCCGTTATAACGTTAACTTGCACGACCTGAATTATTTTCCCTTGCAACGTGGCCCGGTCATTGTTCCCGATGGACTTTCGAACATTCCCCCTTCCCCTTTCTCTCCCTGCATGCAGAGGCGATCTTATTTATCATTTTTCGCACGTACGAAATCGATACACGTGGCTTCGCAGCCACGGTAGGTTCGATAATTCATCATTTAAAATAAAATAAATAAGAGTGTACATTGAACGAATGCACGATTTCTAACGACGAAGCTACCTAATATATCTTAAATAACCGTCGTGTTTTTTTATTTTTAGATATTACACAGCAAAGAAATACAAAAATAAAATACAC
>NW_012029544.1:0-428 GCF_000956235.1 Wasmannia auropunctata | reverse complement strand
TATAAATAATAACATAACCATGATGGAAAGAATTTGTTACGAAACTAAATAAATACTTTTCTTGAACTATCATGATAATAAATCATGATGGTTTAAAACATCAATGCGATAATTAATATTGCTTCTGAGTTAACGTGTCAAAGTCTAATAATCTTGATGAAAGTAACTTTTAGCCAATAGTGGCTAGAAGTAAAAATTTTTTTTTCTTCTACTGCAATCTTTTGCGAGGAACAAAGAGAAAGTTACGTTACACAATAAAAACGTTTTAAGCGTGTTTATTAAGAATTTCGGCATCGAAAATATCGGAGGAATTGTAAACGAGTAAATCTTCTCCGTTCACGAAGGCGAAATTCACATTAATTTTCTCCCATTTTCTCAATACCCGCTAGTTTTTCTCGACCGTGCAATTATCCCGTTCGGCAATAATT
>NW_012029543.1:0-1631 GCF_000956235.1 Wasmannia auropunctata | reverse complement strand
TAATGATTTTCGATGTTACATTGACCGTTTTTTACCAATTATTTATTATTCTTTTATTACGAAGATTGGTGAAAATATATATTATACAGCATCTATATAGGTTCCCTTCTTGGTACCACGATAACCACCGTTGTTGACTTGGCGGTAGTGAGACAGATATCCTTCTCTTTCTCTTTTGTGGTTTTAAAGGTTGAGAGAGTAGACGGACGTGTATTTTATATTGTAACTGACCTTCCGCTTACTAGCCGCAGAATGAGACTGTCTGACAATTCCCGGTTTCAGGTAGCGGTGTGAATTATGATAGCGCTCAAATATCAATGTAAAAGTAGATTTCTCTGTGGCCGTTTAGCGCCCACATTTGGTAGTGATTTTTTTTTCTTCTTTCGAAATAATCTCATTTTACAGAGTGTAATTTATCAGTGTATCATATGAACAGAATCAATCACATTAAAAATAATCCTTGAATAATTTCCTTTTTGTGCCACGTGAATAGGACGATTATCTCAGTAAAAAATGTTGAGGTAAGCCGACGGGATTACAGCCTTACGCCGCGGGATCGTACATTTTAATCGGCTGTCACCTTGTCAATTAAGGGCCCATTACACGACCTTTCGACATTTTCTGCGGCTCTCGTTCACAAGTGCAGCTTCGCGGAACGATTGAGACGTCCTTTCGCAACCTGACCGGTCCCGAGGCTATATCGCGCTGCGAGATGTATTGAGATGCGTTACGCTGCGCGTGTTTCGCACCTCCGCGGAGGGGTGAGCAGGGGGGAGGGAGGGATGTCACGCCGTTTACCGGGCCGCATTGTGCCGCGCGGTAAAGATCCTTTGCCTGCAAGCCGCGGGAACGTTTCAACAGCGTGCGGTTCATTCAGCGGGCGAATGACACGGCTCGTTACGACCGCGCGCGAAAGCCGCAAAAAGAGCAAAATACAATCGGTTAACCGGACGGTGAACGTTTAGAGAGAATGTCCGCTGCCCGGGCTTACGTGTAATGTAACTCGCGCGCGCACGCCGCTCTGTATATATCGGTATACGTCGATATTACCAATTGACCCGGTGCTCCACTGCGGCAATAAAGCCGGAGAACCGATCCGATCGCGGCCAACCGTGAAATGCGAGCGATTCCTTCGCGTGGCGCCACGATATACTTGAAATTTTCCCCGCGTGATTGTCGCGCTGAGGTGCCGCGCGATAACGAGGAGAGTGAATCATTTTAAGAGACAACCGTAAGACACAAAATTTAATTTTAAAGATATTCCATCATCACTGTAACATATCTTGAGAATAGAAATGTTGAGGCCACCGTTTTTCGTGAATTAAATCATTCCTCTCTCTCTTTAACGTTACATATCTTTGTAGCAGAGCGAAAAAAATTCAAATTCTATGAAAATAAAATCTAGGAAATATGATTTTGTTATATCCATTTGCATCCCTGATTTGCAAGAGATCGTTAATTACTTTTTCCTGATTGAAAAACAGCTCTTAATGTTTGGATATTTTTATAGAGAGAAAATTATCAAGAGCTAAATTATATTAGAAATTATAAGACACAGATTTCTAACTGCGAAAGTAGAACAAAAAAGTCGTAGATTCAAGAAAGAAAAAGTCAACAATCCTCACGAGTAA
>NW_012029542.1:0-306 GCF_000956235.1 Wasmannia auropunctata | reverse complement strand
TTATAAATTTCGTAAAGGAGGTAACGTTATATATGGATAGAAATTTTATGACGTGTAGAAATAAGAATATCTATATTTATTCAGAAATACGAGTGTATATGTTAAACAGAATGTGTTTAAGAAGTCTTCCTTATGCGCATTCATTATTTATTCCTCAAAATAGTACATTCGTTAAAAATTTTAATAACGCACACGCGATATTTTATGGCGAACAGGCTCTTGTCTTCGACGTTCGCGTGAATTTAAAATATATTCTCGGTAAATTGATGTCGACGCTTATGCCCGCGACACTTGCAAAAGACAATG
>NW_012029541.1:0-1096 GCF_000956235.1 Wasmannia auropunctata | reverse complement strand
GCCATGGGGGAGGAGATGGCCGAGATGGTGGCGAGGGAGGAGAGACGCGCGGGAAGAAAGAAGAATAAGAGGAGCGAGAACCAAAGGAGGAATAGGCCATTCTACTTATACGCTGCTCGGATTCAATTAACTCTCCACCTTCTTCCCTCCTTTTTCTTCTCATCTCGCGGCCGGCATGCCTGGGTTGCTCCCTCTCGCCCTTCTCTTCTCTTGCCCTTCTTCTCCTCCTCCTCCTTCTTCTGCCTTATACAGGGTGTTCCTCGGGACGTCTGTACGTCATCACTTAGCGTCTCGATCGAAGACTTTGATTTCGGGATAAGTGGTATTTTCGCGCAAACCCTGTGGGTATATTCGCAGCCGTGGCGAAAGTCTCTCTCGCCGCGTTCCTTTCATCAGGGTAAAATCATTCGAGCAGAAGCGCGCGTATTCGCCGCGATTCGGTGTTCCCGCTAATTGCGACGGTGTTGGATTTCCGCGTGTCGGTCACGGTATATCCTCGCGGCCGGGAGATCAGGTGCTTGCATGTCATCGCCGGCGATAACGTCGCACGCGATTATCGCCGTTGTAATTGCCGCGCGCAATTGACGCCGCCGACTCTTACGACACTGGTAATAATAATGAGGCGCTTTATTGACGTCGTATACGGGCGAGGACTCGTCGTACCTGTCGCACGTTAAGTGGTCGCGACGAGATAAGAACATTGTTACCAGAAATTGAAAACGTATACACGTTTGCGAACAGCCGCGCTCTCTTTCTCTCTCTTTCACTCACACTCCCGTTCGCTTTCACGCATAAAAAACAGATACGGAAGTATCTTTCGAAATTTCTCGCGATTCAAACGGAGACGACTGATGCGCGACGTCGCATCCGAAATCGCTCTGACGTCAGTATGATAATGATTAGTTGACAATATTTCACACTACCTTGCGTTAACGAAATGACTACTTGATGAAATCGAGAGATTATCACCGACACTAAAAGGGTTGAGTAAGACTGAGATTGGAGAGTGTCGTAAAATATCTTTCTATCACCAGAATCAAATAGGATTTGTTAATATATCGTGCTTTTCATTTTAATTCGTACATTTTTACATGAA
>NW_012029540.1:0-323 GCF_000956235.1 Wasmannia auropunctata | reverse complement strand
CTTGATGAGTTCAAAAAAAGACTGTGACGTAGCGAGATGAAAAGGAAAAAAGGAGAGAGAAGGAAAGTTACCAATTCTGTGAATCAAGAAAAGTCTTATAGTTTTAAATCATATTTCTATACTTGGTAAAATTGAGAATTATTAATCGAAAAGTTCATTGGCTACTGAGATTAATTCCGACTTAATGTCAACTCGATTTTTTTTCTTGTTGAACTTGTACAATAATTTTGTGCATTTTAACTTTTTCTCAAGTAAATCGTTCAGAGGGTCATAATATCTCGAATCTTTTTATTGTATTTTTATTATTTTTAATATCATTTTAT
>NW_012029539.1:0-679 GCF_000956235.1 Wasmannia auropunctata | reverse complement strand
TACATTTCATAGAAAACATTAATGGTTCAACAGTAATTGATGTGCTAAAATAAAATTAATTTAAAAATAATTAAAATCCTTATGTATCGAGAAATATTTCGCAAAAGTAAAGTTTAATATTTTGTTCTATACCTGTATTCGATATCGTACAGGGAAAAATTGTCCAATAGAAACCGATCGATAAAAATTGCTATTTCATCAAAAATTCAATTAAAAAATGCTATTATTTTGAATTTTTGCACACTAACAGGACCCCGTTGTTAAAATTCCAATTGCAACTGAAAATGGTGTTTTGGTGCCATCATTACATTTATTATCATCGGCTTGCGAGAGATCTCCATAGAGCTGCCATAGAGAGAGGCACGGTTTTTCTTTAATTCGTATCGGAACATATAATCTCGTAGTTTGATTGGCTCTCGCGTCCATCGGATGCCGATATCCACCGCGAGACGTTTCCGTTCATCCTCGACATTCAAGCCGACGAGGCAAGCACACGTAAAAAAATCGATAGTCGCCTCGATTTACTGTGACACACCACCGCTACGTGCGTCCTTCCACGCTCGTCGAAGCGGAATCCGACTTCCTCGTCCGGCACAGCGGCAGAAATTGCCTCGTAGAAGCTTCAGGAAGACTAATGACTACCGTTAAGCCGTTAGAATATCGTGAAACCAGCTAGCGG
>NW_012029538.1:0-1104 GCF_000956235.1 Wasmannia auropunctata | reverse complement strand
TTTTTTACAATTTTTTAATTTTATATACGCATTATAATTGATAACGATTACTCGCGACACAATTTTTTACTCGAATGACAAAAAGAAACTAAAAAGAGAAAAGCAAGGGAGTAGAGGGAAGCGTATATTTATTCTTGTTTGTTCCTATTTTTGAAGTTGAATTCATTGCGAGATATATATTGACTCGTAATCATGATATATAATGCTATCTTATCTATGTGTACAGCACCCTTAATGATTTAATGTGATATCTTACAGTACTATTAAATAAATTCGAATGATACGCAAGAGAAGCCAAGAAGAAGTTCGTATATGTACATGAACGGAGAAAGAGAAAAGGAGTAGAATCCAAAGGTTCAGTTGAGAAAGAGAAAAAGGAATCAAAGAAATACTCGTGTGTGTCTCGTATAATATTTCGGTCGTTCTTTTTAAATCTTCTTTAATCAAACGTTTGGATCCTGCTTTTCGCATTTCTCGACGCGATCGACGTTGGCGATTGTCGCGTGCGTTTAAAGCTTTTTTATACATTGCACAACTCGCAATTCTCTCTCTTGCGTCTCGACGCTTCCCAACTGTTGGAGCGCGCGCTCGGATCGACAACGTTCGATACTGTGCGTTCAATTACTGTGGAAACTTCGGTCGAAGAAATGGTTTCCTTTTCTTTTTTTTTTTTTATTTCGCTTGACACTCCCCCCCGATCGTGGAATATTATTACTTTCGTCTGATTTTATCGCAACCGAAACATGCACGCGCGAAGGTTTCCAAGTGCGCTCAACGCGAGCGTTTTAAACGAGAGCCTTCCTGCGAGCGCAACGAGAATCAAGGATCATAAAGTGACCCGGCGAGTTTCTTTTGTAAGGTGAATATCGTTTGATTCGAAAGGATACGCGAGCGAGTCATCCGCGCGAGCGACTCGCGATGCCGATCTGGTACACACGCACAATATTCAATATATGATATACAAATGCGGCTCCGTAGCAACGAGAGAGTGTAGCTTAGCGTTTCACATGCGCGTTTCGTATTCATGTTATTCCGATTTTCTTGTGTACGCGTATTTGTCACCATTTTCTTCTTTTTTTTTTTCTTAGAATTCATAATTGAATA
>NW_012029537.1:0-493 GCF_000956235.1 Wasmannia auropunctata | reverse complement strand
TACACTGTTAAATTCATAGTGTCAAATTAAACTAAAATTGAGTCATTTTTAACCATTCGTTGAAGTCGCCACTGCTCCTACTAAATATATTGTTAATTTAACTAAGTCAATGGAGTTAAAAAATTTAACTCAAGAAATGTGTTAACTTTGACTAAAATTTAATGTGTTTTTTACTATATGCATATGTTGAAATGAACTTACAATTTAGTAAAAAATGACTCACTATTATGTTTTAATTTACTAATAGTTTTAACCTATAATGTGTCAAAAAGTTACTCAAAATTGAGTTAAATATTACTATTTATTACAGTTATATTTAATTAATCATATAAGTATATTTTAATGCATTAAATATAGATAACATACGTGTATGTGTACATATGTTTTATTTGTTGAAATTTTACAAAAATAAAATATATTTTAAGAAAGATAAGCTATAGATAAGTATGAAGCTGATTTAAAAAAAATATTACAGCAATTTTATAGATATACA
>NW_012029536.1:0-586 GCF_000956235.1 Wasmannia auropunctata | reverse complement strand
ACATTTTCATCTTATTTTTTCACATAAAATCACATAAACTTCCCAGCTATGATAATCGAGATGATGCATCACTCTATATATGCAGCTAAATATAGAAATGTTTAGAGCGGCGCAGTAACTTAAGAGAAATTTCTTATCTTTAATATTGCAGACATACATCGGTCAGGTACTGGTGTCGGTGAATCCTTATAAAAAACTGCCCATTTACACCCCGGAGACCATTCTTTACTATCACGGGAGAAACTTCTTCGAGGCACCCCCTCACATGTAAGCATCCACCATGCCTCGTTATACACGGTGTCCCTTAGCAAATTCGTTCAACTTTTGTCAAGTAAAAACGAGAAAAAATGCGACAAAATCCGGGCCACCCTGTATAAAGCAACTGAAATATGCAACGCATAAAATTTTCGTGAATTATAAAAATTCATTTTCGCAGTTTCGCTCTCACGGACACCGCCTATCAATCTTTGGCTAAGGAGAATCGCGATCAATGCATCCTGATTTCGGGTAAGAATTCGCGCTTTTATTCTTTTACATTGACATCGAGTTTTAATTCCTTTCTGTTGGTTTCTTTTTTTTTATCAAG
>NW_012029535.1:0-948 GCF_000956235.1 Wasmannia auropunctata | reverse complement strand
CCGGCCGAATTTCCTCGCGGAGGGTCTCTAATTGGCCGAACTGCTTGATTGCGAAACGTTTCTATTCGAGGCCGAGAGAAATCTGCGATTGCGGTTTACGTGGCGCGCGCCGGTACCTTTATAAACTATAACTAGTCCGCAGCATATTTCCAAGCCCAAGGTTAGAGCCCGGGTTGGCCGGCATTTCAGTCTAAGAATTTCTGGTATTTCCTACTGGCAATACGCGCGCATAACCCGGAAGGGCATCGATTCGGAGGGCGGTCTCTCGAAACGCGCCTCGCGGTGCGTGAGACCGTAACCGGCTCCGCGGAAACAACTTCGTTCCATGTGCTATAACTTGTTTTATTCGCGTACTCAAGAGCGTTTTACCGTGGCACGTACGAGCTCCCTCCCGAGAAAGGTAAAGGCGAAGGCGCGCACGGGGGAGCGCTAAAACGCGGAAAAGTGTTGGTAAACAACGGCAATAATGACGATGGCGGTGGAAAAGTACGCGCGACGGATACGTGACTCGACTGCCGCCGTCCGAAATGTACTTTTTCATTTCCTCGCGCACTCGTATCTTTTTTTTTCTCCCGCGAATGAAAATTCCACGATTCGACACGAGGGGCGTAATAGGCATCCATCGTGGCGCGACGAAACCAGCTGCGTAATTTTCTAGTAGCCTGAACCTTGGGAATTATGTTCTTCGAGTTAATTGGCTACTTAAAGCTAAATTGGTTAGAGCCCGATATTTATCTCCAAAATAATACTGCCATTAAAAGATTAGATCTAATTAATTACGCACGTGTGTTGCGTTCACGTATGTAAGTGCTTTCTTAATAAATTATGTAAACTTTACGAGATTTTCTCGTTTCCTTAAAATTATCTCGTTAAAGATTAATTATTAACGGGCGTATTACGATATATTACGCAAAGGTGTAAAAGGAAGAATTCCTGTTCACGGATCAC